>NW_026534344.1:932917-933208 GCF_026225885.1 Hylaeus anthracinus | reverse complement strand
GTTTAGAGCGGAGCGATTTGCAACATTGTTAAAGTTTAGAGCGGAGCCATTGCAACATTGTTACACCAGGAAATATCACAGTATGAGGCGAAATTATAGGGAACTATCACAGAAATGAGGGGAAATTATAGGGAAATGTACCAGAAAATGTCATACAACCTATACTAACAGGTATGTCGGGGTGGTTGATATCTCCTAGGCGCAGTGGTGCCCCTGCTATGCGGCTACTTATTTTACAGTCAGCCGGTTTGTCGGTTCGGTTGCCATCTTGTAGGCGCCCAGTTACCCCTG
>NW_026534344.1:921146-932907 GCF_026225885.1 Hylaeus anthracinus | reverse complement strand
CCAGTTACCCCTGCTATGCGGCAACCTATACTAGTCGGTTTGTCGGTCCGGTTGCCATCTCGTAGGCGCAGAAGTGCCCTCGTTAAGAAAACAACAATGGCGTATTCGGTAAACATCTCCGTGGAAGCACCTATTGAGAATCAGATCCAAGAGATCACTTATGATGGCCAAGAAATTTATCAAGCGTGAGTACTTCCGTTTGTTACCAAATGCAGTCATTATCAAAAAACTGAGGATCAATTGAGCTAAATCTAAGCGAATCTATTGTATATGCTTTACTTAACCTTGATGTCAACATTGTGTTTACGTTTCATAATGTAACGTGTTGCAAAATAATTAAAGAAGTCGTCGTTTTTCAGGCCTCTTACGTTATCCGAGAATCTGGCAAAAATTGCGCAGAAAATTGACTTTAGTAAAACTAATGGAGATGACGTAAAAAAGGAATCGGAAAGTGGAGAAAAGGGCGAGGAAGACACGAAAGATTCAGCTTCTTTCCAGTCTTCTTTGTGGCCGTGGGACAGCGTCAGAAGTAAATTAAGGTTACAGATTGTATACTAATACTATGGTAATGTATTTTTATAAGGTTTCAAGGCTTATAATTGTGTATTCGTTCACAGAAACGCATTAACCGAAGTATGCGTGTTAGCAGATGTTCTAGCAATAGCAAAAGAGAAGCATTACATGGTTCTAGATCCAGTGTCCCAAGAGCCAGCTGAAGTGAAACCTATGATACAAGTGTATGCTAGAAAGAAAGCATTAGCAGGAGCTGCATCTGTCATTATGATGGGTGCAGACAGATTAAAAAATTGCCAGAATGAATTAGCTAGAAATAGATCAACACCAGATTTTCATATTGAACTATTGAGACTGAGGCAAAACTGGCGCCTGAAAAAAGTTTCCAATTCGATTATCGGCGATCTTAGTTATCGAACAGGTTCATAATTGTACTCTATATGTTACGAATTATTATTTATAAACTCAAATTTTAACGCTATACAAATTTACAGCTGGTTCCAAGTTTCCTCAGACGGGTATGTTTGAAGTTACAAAGGCAGAAGAGGAAGAAAAAACTAGTAGTAGTCCTCCTGCCTCTCCTAGCGCTGGAAGTACCGCATCTGTACAAGCTCATCATGCTTCAAATCCGAAAGCTTCCGCGTTGCGCGTTACTATACCTAGCGAACTGCAAGGAGTCGCATACATAGAAGTACTATGCCAGAAAGGTGAAGATACATTTATTGTACCATTTGTAATCAAATACTAAATTATATCATCTTTACAGATCAAGAGGACCTGTGTAGCGCAAATATTAGTTTGCTCAACAACAGTGCACATAGTTCCAGTGCAGACATGCATTGGCAGCAAAAGTTAGAAGCTGCACAGAATGTTCTCTTTTGCAAAGAGTTGTTCAGTCAATTGGCAAGAGAAGCTGTACATTTACGCGCGCCCATACCTCATATGGTTGTCGGTAATCAAATAATGGCGACGGTAATTTTCTTGTTCTTACGATTAATACGTCTAATATATTGTTATTATTCAAACTTTTAATAATCGCAGGTACTTCCTGGAATTCAACTAATTATAGGACTTTGTCACAGTACAGGAAATGATAAGAAACCTACTGCTCCTCCCCCTCATAAAAGCGATCACGATCACGTGTTAGAACATTCTTTGCATCAACTATTGCGCGAAGTACACCACAAAAATACTCATCATCCGTTTCCACATCCATCATCGGGACCTCTTGGGCCTAGTAAACGGAGATGCTTAGCTGGCCCAACGGCTGCCGACAGATACGAGCTATTGGAAATGACGAAAAGTCAAACGCTGCTAGAACAAATTATTCAACAAGCTCAACACTTCTTTATGAGATTGCGAACCGAGTACGTTTTAGATACGATAGCAAAAGAAGTCAAGGATCCTTTAATTGTTTCACATTGGAACACGTTGAACTCCCCCACACAATCTTGCGTGAAAATTAACATTTTAACGCACGGTTATGATAGTGTGTGTCGAACGTCGCTCGTTGTTCATGTTGGGGAGAAATCTTTAAAGTGCGTTTGTCGCGACGGTAGAGTGATGCACATGAGTTACGAACCTCAAGAACTACGCGACCTAATCTTTTGTCAGGTAATTAGAATTTTGATATTGTTTTAGTCTTTACCGAGCATTTATTGATGATTACTATATCGTTACAGATTTATCAGCATCAAATAACAGCGGTGCAACAATTAGCAAAATGTATGGGCTGGCAATTTTTAGCCAATAGTTCACATCTCGGTTTAGGTGCAGTGGAACCACTTGGTAACGCTAGCAGTTGTATTTTGGCGTCGCCAATAGGCGATAGGTATTTATTCGCATTCTCTTCGATCGTTAAAAACCAGAAACTTCTTATGAATCTAAATCAATTTGTTGGTTTAGGATGATAGCTGTTAGATGTGAACCACAAACGGGTGTGCAAGTAGCGATAGCTCATTCTCCTAGGAAAGATTTCTTCCCTGGGCAATTGGTACGGGAAAGGAAGTGGGAAAATTTAGGTGGTTCCTTCAAAGAAGTCCGGTGGGATAAGATGGAAGGGAAAAACTTTTTAAACAAAATGGAACTACTTATGGCTTCCTTAACAAGTTCCTAGACGTAATCAATAACTGACTAGGAATCCAATTGTTCCACAGGGTGAAAATTTATGATCGTACTATTAAATTTGATCTCGCATACGATACATAAAATATATTTCTTAATTGTACAATTAAACGGTGGATGAATTTGTTCCGAATAATATCTTGTCCATGATTAATTTCGTTTTCCAACTTATAATGTTATCTTAACATCTTCACCTAATAAGAGTATTTTTTTTTGCAAATGTTTCCTCTTTTTTTAATAAAATGATACTGAAATTAATTCATCCTGTGGTGTTTAATTACATAAGGATCGTTATTAAATGTACCTTTAGTTGTACAAAAATGGTCTTTATTTGAATGACATACGAAATATAATACCAATTGAGTAATAAACCATCGTGAAGTGGTAAGTGAAACAGAATGCCAAATATACAGATGTGTAATAAACACCTAAATTATGATCGTTAATTGATCTTATATATACAAAAACTAATGAACAATTCCTTACATATTATATCATCAGGTGTATATACTCTGTCTGAATAGTTTACTTTTAACTTTAAGGCGCGAACCGATTCACAAATTTACTCTTCTTTATCCAATACAACATGTACAATACATACATACGCTCATGCATTCTTACAGTATGTACATTCACACACATTTTAGACTTGTTTCTTTTGAGATACGGTGTTGTACATTTAAGGTACAACTAGATCCTGAATCAAAATATTATCTTGACTCGGTATTACAATTGTTTCGATGGGTTAAGGGACGGACTAGCAACTTGACCAAAGAATTCCATGCTAGAACGTATCAAGTTTTAATGGAGCAAACTTTCTCAGGCTATTTGTTTAAAACGAGAACGACGTTTGCACCAGACGTTTACAAGATGTGACAAACATTTACATTTCGAAGGATAAGTAATACTGATATACTTAACGGATTTTTCTATCGAGTTTGGTCAATAGTGAAAATTATTAACCCATTTGCATCCAGTGAAATATTTTGCTCGCGATGGTTGCCCTATATCATTAGCCGCGGAATAGTCTGCAAGCGTTGAGTTACCTATACCACGACATGTGGAATAATGCGCAACAACTGTAATCATTTGAAATTATGGGCGATATGGCAGTGTTGGGCAACATTTAATCAAAGTGACAATAAACTAAAATTAATTACGATTAATTCTGACGATTAAATTAGCTGAGAAGAATTAGTCAATGCCCAACTCCTGGTACATGGCCTATGACATACTTTGATTTACCGATGAAATTGAATTAAGTAACTTCTAACACATCTTGCATCTGTATTAATTTATTTTAGTCGATTGGCTCGTTTAATAATAGCAAAGAATAAAGGTATCGGGTTGCTAATTTAACATTACATAATTCGACGCATAGCGTATACTGGAGTAGCAACCAACTTTCATGGATTAATATCTAAGAAGAATATTTTGTCATGTCCATTTCTGTTAATCCCAACTACCTATCTTTTAATTTTGTCATAGACGCGTTTTTGCTCTCATTTTCTTGTAAAACAATGAGCTATACTTTGAGCTCTACCGCCCGCAACTTTAAAAGCGAGCATAGTTGTTATCATCAGAATTGTATAACCAGAAAAAGTAGTAGTTATATAAGCTTGATATACATTCATCAAGGTCATACATGATACGAACAAGTGTGAACAGATGACCCACATAACTTGTCCCCAATTTTTGTTATCCAAAGCGGCAAAGAATATGACACCCCAGAATGTATGTAATAGAATAAAGCAAAGAGTTGTTGAAGCGGATATTATAAAAAAGTATTCAGAACCCTGTCGAAGACCCATTGTTCCAGGTCCGACTGCATCCGCAAGGACATTGACTAAAGCAAAGGCACCACTCATAAAACCAAAGCCTAAACCACACACATAGGCAAATACATGTCTGCTATCTGCCACGTGTGTTGTAGTCACTTTTTCTAATCCTTTCTCTGCTTTCCGAAGTACCCAATACAAGAGGTACCTGTAAAAAAATAACAAAAATATACAAATATGTCATTTTTGCAGAATATTAACACATTCACTGCTGTACATGAAAGTCTAGTACAAGATATATTAGATCCAAAGATTGTGGTTCAAATCTACCATAGTGAATGTGTTAAAACAGGGAATAGATAACACACCAAACATGTCATATGAAAGATGGAAAGATAAAGTATGATGTTTAATTTAATCACCTGAATGCCTCCTGAAATAACACAGAGAATACCAGTCCAAATGCAAGGTGATTTTGAAGTGGTACTACGGCATACCAGAGCACCGATGACAATAATAAAGAAATAAGCCAAAAAAAAGCACTGGCTATTAGTACAATAATTCTGACAGGTTCAGCCGCAACGGTAAACGTAAACATGGCTAACGGTGGGCCAAAAGCCAAAAAGGCACAACCAAAGAAATCCATAACTGTCATTTTTAACGAGGTTAGTGCCAAATCACTTCGTGTTATTTATTATTATACCAATCAGCTTTTCATGAAGTGCTAAATGTTCATAACCCTACCAAGCCTTTGCGTGGCTTGGACAGTACTTCCTAAGGAGCACATTTATTTTTTCCACTGATAATAGAAACTTGAAAGAAGCGATAATACAATCGAAGTTAAATGAATCAGGACCGTGATGAAATCACTTGGCACTAATCCTTAGGGTCTTCCTAAAAAAAATGTAAACTTCTCGATACATGCCTCCATGGGAGCATTTCACTTAGGCAACTCAAGGCAACTCAAGACAACTGATTCCGATCCATGATTCATATTACTAGAAAACACTAGGTTTTATCAGTGAGCGGACTAAACTGAGCACTACGGTGAGCGAACAGTGGAGTAGCGGGCTACTTTGATTTCTTTAGTTACATGGTACATTTCTCTTCATTTCCTGGTACTTTTCCTCTAAATTTCCTTTTCCGATGAAAGCCTAGTGAGTAATTCGTTCAGCAGAAAATTCCCAATGATCAGTGGTTAGTTGTGTCTGCTGAATGCACCCAATGTATCGATATCAGCCAAATTCTGTAGGTGGATACGATATACATATTGTATACTTTCAATAAAATACTAATTGTACAGTTTAACTTAAATGCTACTTCTTTAATGGAACTATTCATCTTACATATTCGTGTATAATATATCACTATCATGTATTGTACTGTAATCTTCCATTATCTTTACTTTTTAATTCCGTTGACGTAATATGTTACTATAAATAAAACGTTTATGAACATTCAATAGTATTGGTCCAGAAGTAAATCAATAAAAATATCGAACACAATATACGCACTTGTATTTGATATTTGATATGAAAACACATATGTTATCTGACACGTATTGTGAAATGTATCTTGTTTAAAGGAAACGCTTCTTATATAAAAGCGGAGATTTAGAAGAAACAAACATATGTTTTACAGAATAGCCACGTTCTCTTCAATTTTTATTTTTAATTTGTTGTGCCTAGCGTAGGAAGAGAGACAGTAGCGGATTTATACTTGTCAATGCCTGCTAATGGAAACATATTTATCTTTCTATTCTTATTAGTTCTGTGCTTGATGAATTCTCGTTACTATGGATTCATGGCGGCGATTGCGACTATCTATCGGCGATACGATGATTATGGTGTATTAGATCAGTTAGCTAGTTTCTTAGACAGTGGCGCACCTAAGGGAGGTGCAAGGCAGCGATAACTGGAAACTATTGCGACATATTTAAATTTTGAAAATATAAACAAATACGAATACTCATCCTCGCGACTACTAATTTTAGCTACACAAACTATATTCCTCAAGTCTTGGTAGTAGTTCCTACCCGCACTGTGTCAGACATTGTAGTCAGCCTTCAAAACTCTTACGACTAAGCAAAAATTATCCGACACTATCTATATTTCCTATGCTGATGTTACTATATTATTTTTAGCACAAAATTCATCTTTCTTTTCTCTCTTTGCAATATATTGCATATCTAGAATCATCCGATATATTGCAATTTACACGGGAAGTTTCAAAAACCAGTTAACCCACGCACATTGAAGTATTCACGATACTAGATGGAGATACTTGATAAGACTTCGTTCGTTTAACGTGGAAAATAATTTCATTGTATAGTTGAAATCCTACTTCTCATCGAATAAATATTGTACCAGAGGCTGTTCACCTTCTGTTCGTTGTTCGAAATTTGTCGATTAGCTGAGATCCATTTCTAGTTTCTTGATAAATCCGCCCCTGATGGTGGGTTCTTTAATTGACAGTTACGTTACTGTCGACATCGATTATAGTCCTACGGAATGACCAAGCTCTCGCGCACTTTCTTTTCAGCGCAGTGTGTGTATACATTCGCTCAGCTGTTCTGGTCAGAAGTGATCGCGGCTCATCTGATTGCACAAATTTTCGAAGCTCCGGGGTTTATTTTTAGTACGAGTGCCATGTCGTTTTTGTACAATCCTCGTAAATTTTTGCTGCGTAAGAGCATGTTACACGGTTTCTAATTCGATCGATACATCAAAGTTCCTTGCTGATTGACAGACTCGCTCCACTCGTCACTCACCTCGGTTATATTTGGGAATTTGACATTAATCCGTGATCGATGCGTCCCGCAAATTGATATTAAATTACGACTGTAACAATCAAGGCTGAACCATGAAGAAGACACGCTCGAATCTGTTCCGTGACATTTATTATCTGCCGTACAATGAGTGCTCCAAGATGAAGCTTTATTCCAGCAGTAAAGGTATTTTCGAGCGATATGTTTTCAAGTGAAAATTCAATAACGACATTTGCGTAGTTTAACGCTGTAGGCTACAAAATCTTTTTCTTCCCGTTCGTATTTGAATAAAGATGAATCGTTACATAGCTAAATAACGTTCCAGTGATATAAGAAATATTTTTTGCATTGACTTTCCTAGATCTTGAGATGACCTTTCTTACTGCTCTTACGTTTAAAGTAATTAAATTCGAGTTAGATGGAAATGAAAAGATTTGCAGATTTGTCGTGCTCGTTGAACTTGTGTTTATATTGTCATTTCCACTTGACCCATTTCAGCGAGTCTTCAGATGATACAGCGTATGGCTTTATTGAAGAAATTGAAAGTGCATAACGGTTGTGTAAACTCTCTCTCTTGGAATAATACTGGTGAATTGATACTGTCTGGTAGCGATGATCTACACCTTGTACTTACCAATGCTTATGATTACAAGGTAAGTATTTTGGTCAGTGTATGTAATTGGAAGATTTGTTTGAGAAGGAAACCTGTATAAAGCATTGTTGTTCGAAGTTTACCTTTCCATGGATTTCATTAATAAAGAAACAGCAGTCCCTTGGAGTAAAATTAAATTATTATATTTATAAGCCATTTGAGAACTATTTTTTAAAACAGTATTTACTATTAGAGCAGTATTTCATTTTTTTAAATTTAATTAAATTATTTATTTAAGCTTATTATAGCTTCAACAGTTCATTTTATAAATGGACTGATTTGCTGATGCAAGTTACATTAAAGAACTTTATTATTTTGTTGTATACATTAATCTCAGGTATAGTTGTGTCTTGTAGAATTCTGTGCCAAGGTTATTTATATTTCCACCCGTGGTAAAATGTATTCAAGTGGAGTCTCATGCATTCACCTTTCTCTATTTCTTAATACATTGATGAATTTTTGTTTTACTATTTTAGTATGTATTATATATCTCTGGCAAAACTATTTTTGCACTATTACATTCCATGCAGTTGTTTCAATGCCATAGCAGCTGATAGGACAAATTTATAATGTACAAAAATGTTGGCTTTATTAAGATTGTTATTATAAATATACATTGTAGACCAAGGTTACTTCTTGCATAGAGTGATACATTTTCATGGATCTCTTATCCAAAGGGAACCTGTTATGTAAGATCATACATGGAGAATTTCTACCAAAAGGAAATATGATTGAGGAAGTTACATTGGCAATAAACCTTTTCAAGGAAATATCATAGTTAAAATAGTTAATTCTAGCCAAGGTCTAACATTGACATAGATAGAAATGCAGATCCCTGCCAAATGAACAAAATCCTTTGTATGTAATACATGTGGTGCTAATTTTGACATTTAGAGTCATCAATCTAGATCCATCTTGTTAATTATCTATCTATATAACTCTATGAAAAAAAGGATGAAAAAAAAAATTGTACATGATCACTACATTGTTATAGGTGATGACAGATTATAAAACCAGTCACAAATCAAATATATTTAGCGCAAAGTTTCTGCCTAACAGCGGAGATCATCGGATAGTTTCGTGTAGCGGCGACGGCACTATTTTGTATACAGGTGAAGACTCAATAGCTATTGATCATGTCAATAATTGCACAACCCTATTGATTTATAATAAAACATTGACGCTTGCAGATTTAATGAGGAAAACAGAAACGTTTCATAATCAATTCAATTGTCATAGTGGCACTACTTATGAGGTAGCAACACTTCCTGGTGAATCACACACCTTTCTCAGTTGTGGGGAGGATGCAACTGTAAGATTGTTTGATCTTAGAATAAAGGAGAAATGCAATGCCTTGAACTGTAGGAAGGTAAATTGTACACTGGTCACAGAAATAAATTAATCACAGAAAATTTGAGAAGTAGTGATCGTATTTTACGTACTTATAGGATGTACTAATTTCTTGTAAAAGAGCTATAACTGCCTTGTCGGTAAATCTCGCTTCGCCCTACCAACTAGCGATTGGCTGTTCCGATAGTACAGTAAGAATATTTGACCGAAGAATGCTCGGAACTCCAGCTGATGGTAATTTTACATTTCGTTTAAGTGAATAATTCGATACCTGGAAAAGATGAAAAATGCGTATAATAATTTTGTAGGGTGGCCAGATAGGAGTAGAGAGTACCTTGCCTTATGCAGATTCACAGTTCCCGAATTTGAAGGGAACTCTCATAGAATGACATCGTTAAACTACAGTCCCGATGGGCAAGACGTTCTTGTTAGTTACAGCAGCGATCATCTTTATCTGTTCAACGTAAAGGTATTAACATCTTGTCGTAAAGTCGTAATAAAATCACGCGAATCAGTTTGCAACATTAATTGTTTCGTTTAGGACCAGGGTACCGTGCAATTGAAGAAAGACGTCGCGGCAGGAAAAGGTGAAGGAAGGAAACTGAGGTTACGATCGCCTCTACCTGTACGTAGATTGAGACTTAGGGGCGATTGGTCCGATACTGGTCCAGACGCTCGACCTGAACGCGAAGGTGGTCGACGTAACGGTATAGGTGCTTTGAAATTAAATTCAAACCTTTTTTTTGAGTCGCTAATATTTTCTAAAAAAAAATACAAATTGATTCCCCCTGTTTCCTAGAAATTGCACAAGCTAGACCAGTGCTTCACACTTCGTTAATGCAGAGAATGACGGACGTTCTTAGTAGAATGTTAAACGATCCTGCCACCAGAGCTGCGTTGTGTGGTGGCGGCGAAGATAGTTTAGAAGGCGTGATCGATCACCAAGATAATACTCAAAATAGCAATGAAAACACTGCGGAAGCTAGCGAGGAAAGACGTAGCGAATCTGAAGGAGCAGAGAGAGTTCCAACCCAAAGCAACGAAGAAACAGGTAGCGGATAGCATTCTGTTTCAGAGTAAAAGATAAACAACTGTACTGTGTAACGTTACTCGTTATCTATTATGATCGTATCGCAGTAATAATAACTTAAACGTACGCAGTTGTTGCAGAACGACAAGCAGAGGGATTCGAAGGTGCATGTTCGAGCGGTACGCAAAGCGAACCCGAAGCAACTCGTTCCGCGATAGCGAAGAACCAGTTACCATCAGATCAAACGACTGACGAAAACCCGGTTGACCCCAAATTGAATGTTCCTATGAAAACTGAATCTAGTCAAACAAAAATACAAAAGTGTTCCGTGCAACCTTGTTCTTCGCGTACTCCGGATAGGTGCAACGATAATCTAGAAGAAGAGCAAAGCAGTAGCGTAGACTCCCCGTGCGCGAGTGTGGAGAATAAACAGAAAGGACACATGATGGAGAACTTAAAAGATAGACTGGCAAAGATGAAGGAAGGCGTCATCATGAGGTACGACATAGAAGAACCTGAAGAAACGAAAAGTGGAAAGTTTGTAACTCGTGGACTTATTGAGTATGTTTGCATGTTCTTTTATAGAAACGGCAGCGAACCGGGCGTGAGCTTCATTTACACGGATAAAAGTTCGACCAGCGCAACTATATGCTGTCCTACAGGTTCATCCGATAGTCGCAGTAACGCAACGTTCTCGGGCAAAAGTCATGACAAACACTTACGATATAGTGATACACAAGAAAGTGAGTAGATATGGCGTGTAAATTGATGCGTTTTTAAGAAGATTAGAAATCATGCGTTATCTTTTCGACAGAGACTGATGAAAGCGCTTTTACCGATAGTGACGACGACGATATAGACCTTAGAGAAAGGTATTCTAGGTAACGTATACGAGTTTTGAAGAGGATCCATATTTAAAGACTAACAAACTAAAAATATAAATTATTATTATCTTTTTATCTAGATTCAGAAGTCGAGTTGTAGAAAAACTGGACGAAGCTATCGATCATGACGAATCGTCTCAAGGGTCCACAAGCTCCGATAAGGCATACGTAACGAAACTTCGCGTGAAACAAAAGTACATGGGACATCGCAACGCTAGGTATATTATCACTTATTTTCTGTCATCGTGGTGACTGTAACGATAACTTGTTCGTTCAACGCAATTCTCGCGTTAATTGTTTCGAATCATTGAGAAGGCTATAAGCGATTCTAAACGAAGGTGTACATGACTTAGTCTTGTGACTAAAAGATTAACAATGTAATCAAACCACGTGTTATTGGATGAGATTAAGTAACGAAACGTTGTAGGAGACTTTAGTTGATAGACCAAATCTGTTTAGCGAGTTTGGTACCTCGAGAGAAACCTTGTCACGTAATAATGTTAACCAAGGTTGTTTTTCATTGCGTTCGACGTGTATGTACGTTTGAATCAATCGGAAAGCCAGACTATTGACTCTCAAAGTTCCGAAAAAGCCTTCGAGCGGACTGGGCCATTTCTCAGGGGGCCGTCCATATTTTATCTGATCGGTTGGCCTTCCCCCCCC
>NW_026534344.1:667721-921136 GCF_026225885.1 Hylaeus anthracinus | reverse complement strand
AAAAAAAAAAAAAATTAAATTTCCAAGTTAACATATCAATTAAGAGTATAACATAGCCCTGAATCGTGTAGATTATACTAATCTGATTCTTTTTCACAGGATCTTTAAAGAACTATCCACGCAAATACCTTTTCGAGCATCCTGTAGCGTAAGCTTAAGATTTACGTATTCAAGAGACAACTGGCGTGTAATAATAACAAAAAAAAAAAAAAAAAAAAAATTAAAAAACAACGACTTTCAGCAAAATCCGATTGCGGGCAAGCGTGACACGTTCCTCCTTCGCGTTGTAAACCGAACCCCGATGCATCATCTTCGGAATTTCGCATCGATAAGAAACAACTTGTGTATAATAAACGCGCGCGAGCGAGCGTGCGTTCTCCTAAACAAATTTCCCTCCCAAACGCCCCCCCCACCCACCGTCGGTTACAACTGTCGTTCTCGCTTCCACGATTAAATCGATTAGGAATATCTAAAATTGGTATATTCGGTTTCCGTTTAGCTTCTCGATCGCCTTAACGTTCGTAAACTCGTATTTATAAATGTGTATAATAAAGATCGTTACGCGCTATTACTTGTGTTCATATCATTTTTTTTTTAGTTTTCGTTTTCCATTTTAACTCGTTACATTTTTTCTCCATGTTTCATTGTAGTGTGTGTGTGTGTGTGTGTGTGTGTGTGTGTGTGTGTGTGTGTGTGTTTCGTTTTCTTTTTTTAATCTGTCACTAGATTCCATTCATACGTTAATTAAAGAATACTTTATCGTAGGAAAGAAAAAAGGTCGTACAATCGTCGTAAGCCTTTTACGATGATTAATTCGCTAAATTCTTGTCACTCTCGACTCCCCCCATACCCTTCCCCTGTTTCCCATCGACAATTTTTCTGTGCGACGGGAACACGTTCCTGTTTTAATCCTGGCTTTACCAAGCTTCCTTCGCCCTGGTTCTTTTTTTGTATATAATAATAATAATAATAATAATAATAATAATAATAATAATGATAATGATAATAATGATAATAATACAGTAATAGTAGTAGTCGTAACGTGTAATAATAATCGTGTGTAATAACAATGATAATAAATCAGTAATCGTTTTTTTGGTTTTTTATACAACAATCACACGTAGAAGCGACGAATTAGAGTAGTAGAAATAACTATTCCCTTAATTTCAATTTATCATTATATTTATATTTATAATATAGTATCTGCAATATATTAAATCGTTCTTTCTCTTCTTTCTCTTTCTTTCTTTCTCTCTCGCTATCACTCTTTCTTTCTCTCTGTATCTGTATCCAATATACATACGCGATAGGTCGCGGTGCGCGCGCGTGCCCGCACGGCGGTGGACGCGCGTTTTCAAGCGTATCGAAGCACGAAAATTTTGTTAATCGACGTTAAGTTTAACGTTAATAAACGGTACGCACTTACAGTAACTCAGTCAGTGACTCCAATTGGACGCAATCGAAAAATTGCTAACTTTCGTTTACTGTGACGGCCAAGCCTCGAAATCTACGCGAAATAATTTTTGAGATTCATATTTGCGTGTATATTGTAATAGCTGCAAGTTTTCTTCAATATGTAACTATATGTGGACTTTATTCATCATCTATTACGCGAATGAAATTTTGCCCAACGCTGGTTGTAACACGTGGAATGTCCTTTGTTTTAAATAGTTAGGCATGATTCTACGATTCTACGACGTTCTTCCAGAAGGATTTAGAATTTTATTCGAACAAAGTTTTTAAATATATATCGTTATTCTGTATAATAAGATATTATAAAGCGTCCTTCTTGGAAGAGAGGGTCATTTTAGGGATCCTGAAATCTTTTTTTCCACTTAAATGCGTTGTACCTAAACTATTCGTGGTAATACGTTGGAAAAATAGAAAATAAATGAGCCTTACCTAGATCAATACATTGAAATTTCAAACTACGATTATTTATTCCTCAGGAATGTAAGCTTAAAGAAATATCGAGGCTTGACCTTCTCCTTGAACCAACTCGAACCTAGTCGAAACCAGAGATGGGCAAAACTTTTGCCTCTCACTTTTGAATAACGAATAAAACATACAGAACCCTTTTATTCATTATTCCTCCATTAAAAGAAAATTTAGAACCTAATTTATAGAATCAATTTACGTTTTCTGTTTCGTTTAAAAACAACCGATACCCTTATACTCGATTCAAACGTCCATCTCTGGTAGGAAAAAGAAATCGAAACGAACGAAGAATGAACCGTCTAATCGCGAGGCTAACTACGAATAAACTAAATTCTGATGAAACGATTCCGAGACACGCGCGTGCTTCCTGTCCGAGCGGTCGCACGCGTGCGCACCCATGTACGTGTTATAACATATATGTATATTTATTTATATATATATTTATATAACAAGATGGCAAAAATGTTCCTCCGATTATCTCGTAGGTGGAGACATCCTCCTACACCCCCCCCCCTCCTCACTCGACACCCTCCCCGCCTCCTCTTCGCATGTTTTTCCAGTAGGTATCTCCGGTTCGTTTATAATCGATTTACTCGTTATTAGTAATAGAGGATGTACGAACGTGTAGAAAGATTTATCTCGTGTTTAATGAAATGGTAAATTCGACAAAAAAGTTCTTCGATCGCGGATCACCCAGGATCTCACCCCCCCTACGGTTTCCCGCAGCGCGAAAATACGATTCACTCGTCGTGACTCACGTCTGGGTTCCTCTTTAGCCTGCGAACGATCGTCGCGTCGTGCAAACCAGGGAACCCAGGCAACCGAAAGCACACGCGCCAACGCGCGCCAAGCTTCGAGCACATGTACCATCGAGGTGTGAGAAGTCTCAAAATATCTAGAGGCCTAATACACCCTAATAAACTACTCCAAACGCAAACACATGTGCCTTCGGTTGCCTTGGCTCGTTCGTCCGAAGTAGATCGATGCACGATGCACATATGTATACAGTGAGCGACAAAAGTATTTGTACTCCATCGACCACTGTCTTCGAACAGTTGATATATTTTGTTGGCAAAATGTTGGTGATATCACTCATCGATAAATACTTTACTTCGATTAAGCTCTCGACCGATGCAAACTTTTTTGAAAAATATACGTTCGATAAGGATACAATACAATTGTAGATGTGGAATATATCAAACATTTATAGCAGCATTTTTCAAACCGTGATAAAATTGCAATTAATTAGATTGACTAGATTAAAATGCTAAATATGTTTAGTACCCACAAGTACAAGTTCACTTGCTCGCAATCTACTTAAATTTCTATTTTGTTAATTGAATAGTAAATTCAATTCACTATTGAACTATATGGTTTCGAAAGAGTTGACATCGTTTGGGGATGCACTTAATACAGTATACGTATTATCAACGAGTCTTTCCATGAACATTTTCTTTTGAGAATACACTAATTGATCAAAGACTGTAGTTAAAAGAGTACAAATACTTTTGTGTATCATTGTATATAATTGTATCTGCGACTCTGGTGCATCGAATAAACGGAGCAACGACGACGTCGTTGGACGTCGAGAACACTCTTCGTTCTCTTCGTCGTTCCCTTCTTCCCATGGACGCGATCAGTCTTCGTGATCGTCCTGCTTCCGTTTCTTCCTCGTCGCCCTGCTGGTCTGCCTCCCGATTTTTTCGCGTTCGGCTCGTTCGCCTTACGCTTGTGCTCACTCGGGGACACGAGATCGACTGGTAAAACAAAATTTCACGTGGGTTGGCGGGGCGCGCGCCGATATACGCGTCACGCCAATCGCGAGACCGCCTTACAACGATGAGGTAACAACGTTTAAAGATCGCTCTTCTGTCCCTCGGACAAACGCGCGTAACGTGTTCTCTGTATGTGTCTGTGTGTGTGTGTTTATTCCAGAGGAGGGCAAAATTCTTGTCGAACAACGAGTAAAGGAATAAAAATTTAGAGTTTTAATTGTGGGAAAAAAATATATTTTACAAAATGAAAAAACAAAAAAATGGATTGTTCCATCGAGTGGAGTATTTCAGGTTGGATTTGTTCATTCACCTACAGGAAAATAATTTTGCCCACCTCTGATGTGTGTTTGTAGTATGTTTCTCTACTGTATGGAGCTGTAAAGATTGCATCCGATGGGTGGAATACAAGGAGATTCGATTTTGCTTCGATCTGAAGAGCTTTTCATACGATATGATCGAGAATATAGGTATAAATTCAATTTTTTTAAATGGTATATAGATGGGTTTCTTAGTAATGGTGTCAATAACTTTGGAGTACCACATTGAGATCTAATATACCACGGTTATTCTCGTGTGTAACTTGAAACACTATAGAACGCAAAAATGCGTGTGGTACTCCAGTACTGAAAGAAAAAATAACCCTATAGCGAACCTCGTCCTAAAGTTCAGATTTTCCCTGAACTCCACCCAGCCGCAATCCTTTCCATCTGTTCAGCATGTGTCGAAAAGCTTCCGTTTTCGACCCACTCACGATCCCGCCTATTCGTTCAGAACTCCTGGAATATCATACGTGTACGTCTAGTAGGAGTTACGTGTGTGTGTCTGAAACTGTATACCAGTATATGTGTGTACGTGTGAGCGCGCATGCGGATATACATGGATTGCTCTCGGTATCGTCGTTGCGAGAGACGAGAACGAAAATTAGAAGAAAAAAGAGTTACATGGAAGATTGTTCTGTACAGCGACTATCGTACGAACTAAATTATACGTGGATGCCGACGTGTCGGCGCCATTTTTATCGATGCACGGCCGTCTACGGCCGCGACGCCCGCTCGACCCTTTCGTACGTGGAGGTTTTTCTTCTTTCTCTTCAACTGGCACAACCGTCTTCCCTCTTCGACGCTCATCTCTTCGTCGATGCCCAGCATCGACTCATCTTGAACCTCTTCAGCGTGGTCTTCGAAGGCGAATTCGTTCGGCCTTACTGCTGTAATCGTCTTCTACTTGTGGTAGTCAGAAGTTAGGAACAGAGTCAGAAATTCTGATTCTTCTCTTCTAGATCTCTTCTTCATTTTCGTTCTATATTCATCCATGTTGCTGCAGGATTTCTCTTCTTGTGATAATCAATGGCAGCGTCGAGGCTGTTCCCAGAGACAGGAGTTCTGATAAATTCTGATTACATCCTAGCAGTGTCTTAAAACATTTCTATTTTACTCTCTTCTTTTCGTGGGAGTCGATGACAACGTCGAGGCTGCTCAGATTCGAATCTCGCGAAAAGAATCCTTTCGATTTCTTTTAGTATTTCTTCGTGCCTTTGCGTTTATTCTCCCACAAGCTCCGTTTAATGGCAATCGAGGCTGCTCCTCGGGTTTAAGTTATAGGAACAGAGTCAGGATTTCTGATTTCTCTTACTACCAGTATCTTCATTTTCCTTTCCTTGCAACTTTCTTCTTTCTTCTTTCTTCTCTTGAGATTGTCGACGACGTGGGCCTCGGATGTTGCGAACAGAGACAGAGAGTCGCTCGTTGCTCGAGTGTACGCGTGTGCGTGCGTGTATCGAGGAATAAATAAATAAATATACGCATTGCGCGGGGAGGGAGACACCTGGATCAAGGGGAATGTGATTCCACACGTTTGAGAAGAATGTGGTCGAGTAATTCTTTGGTTAATCGCTAGCTTAAAGACTGACCTCAAAGTTGACCTAAAGATTGACCTCTAGGTGGACCTAAAGCGTCTGATTCGATTCCTTCCAGGTCTGATCTTCCTGCTCCGTGCAATAGCTGCGTTCGTTCCACATTTATCTATTTATCCGAACGAGATGTCAGTTTGTCTGTCTCTGTGCGAGTGTTTGTGCTCGTTTCTATTGCACGCGGGTGTTGACATCGCTCTCGCGTTCTTGCACGGCTCTGATTGGTTTCACGCGTCGAGGCGACGAGCGTTCACCGACACATCGGCCCTTCATCTCTTCTACTTCCTCCCTTTCCTCGCTCACGGCCGATTTACTTGTGATTGAAGGAGAACGGCGACGGACCCGTCACCGCGCTTCGGTGGAAATGCACGTTCTGCCATTTGTTGTCCCTCTTGTGCCACACGCGGCTCTCCTCGCTCTGCTGAGTGTGCGCTACGCCTTGTCTGCAACAACGAACCACGTTCGCGCGTGTCACGTATACGAGCAGCCAAAACTAATGGGAAAAGATCGCGTATCCTTTGTTGGAGAGAGAAGAATGGCATCAGGGGGAATGTTGGACAACCTACCTTCTTGTGCACCCACCTTTTCTAACTGTCGCAATGGATATTCCACTGTATGCTATTTCTTAAATATACGGATTGATTTATGATCAAATTTTTATACTATCTTTCGGAATATAAAAATACCCTAGGAAACATTCAATCTATGAAAAATCATATTTTTCGTTAACATTCATTTCCTCTGCCATTTTGTTCAATCCCCAACAAGGAACAAGTTACCAAACCCTTTCCAACCGAGCGAACTTTCTATAATATTTTAGTAGAATACTCGTTTGTCTGTTAAAATTCACCTTCCTCGATGCGAAGAAGTCAAACTTACTTGTCCATGTATTGCGTGAGCCTGACGTACGCGATGCACGCGGCGTCCTCCCCCAGGAGGTGTACGTGAGGATTCAGGATCGTCGTGTTCACGGCCTTGCAGTTCTTCCCCAGGACTGCTTGGAGATTTGAAAAGCGAAACACTTGTTATTCGAGGGTCTGCTCGTCGTCGAAGCTCTCAATGGTCACGGGAAATGAACAAGAATAAACGTAAACACATCGAGAATGTGTTCTAACGACGCTGAGGACCACGAGCGTTCAATATATGAAAAGAATAATGAGAAAGAAAAATGTTGCTCGAAGTAAATTATTAACCAGTTTTGAGGATGTCCAGAGAATTTGGTGGTGAATGGAGTGTTTGGAATGACATCATTGGGTAATAATAATAAGGTAGAAAATGGTGAAACAGTTGTATACTGAACGAGCAAAACACCTGCAAGTAAAGTGACGCAAGCTTCTATTTCTTTCATGGAAAAATGGTAGATTGTGGTTTGGCGCGTTCAGTGTTGCCTTGTATTGAAATGAACTCATACGGTGCAATAAGAAGCCGTGACGACGTTAGGTTCGCGGATGGGCACCGATCGGAGACTTCAACGCCAGAAGAAGAAAGGAATATTCGCGTCGTAGCCGTGTTCGCGGGTAAATAAGTTTCCTTCTCCGCCATTTTTATGGTGTTTGCTAAAGAAAATTTTTTTCCATTCCTAGTATGCAAAGGATGGAGTTCTTTTCTGTGGCAAAGCATGCAGCAATTGAAATGAGGAAAAATCAAACGATACAACGAAGACACAACGGTGCAGTGGCTGGTCAACGCAGTGTCGACGGGCGCGGGACGATTAACAGTGATGCAAATGAGTCATAATTACCATTATCAAAGTAAAATTTGTGGAAATCCATTCCCTCGACTAAATTACCTAGAGCCTCCGGCTCGAACGCGGTCAGGTGCGGATCACAGATTTTCCTGAAAGCGGAAACGACGTTAGAAGAGAGTGGAACTCTTCCTGTTCGTTGGAAAGAAATGATATTTATCGTTGGGGACTCGATAAAGAAATTTATCACCTTTAAATCACCCATGTAAATCGATCACTGAATAATTGTTATCGAAGCAAAACGTCACCAATACTACTAAATAACTTTAAATACTAAATCATATTATGCAACACTGTTTTATACTGGTTTTTTTTTTTACGACGTTTCTGCTTCAAGGGGCAGTGTCACTTACGTGTACGCCTCGAAATCGCCAGTGTTGATGCTCTCGATTAGCTGCTCGGTCATCTTGATGATCTCCTGACGGCGTGCTGGAATCGTCAAGACATTATCGATCAGTTCAACCGCGCGATCGGCACGCCCGATCGACGAAGAGAACGATACGGGCTCATACCGACACATCGTACGGCACAACAGTCACATGCACGAATCTTTATCAACTTCTACGTCCTACGCCAAAGACTCTCTTATCATAGATTACCCATTGGAGTCGTCTAAAAAAAAAAAAACTCGATATTACCTTCGCCCGATAGTGTTATCGGGCGGCACTCTACCAGAAACTATATTCGAAGATCGACTCGATCGTTGAATCGGACTCCAATAACCCAGAATCCTCGAATGGTTCTCTTTTTTTCAAGAAGTATAATTGAAAGAGACATTTTTAAATTGTCTGTATAGCATGATTGGCTGCGGTAATTAGAAGACAGAAGAAGTACTCTGAGAGAAAAAGACCATTCTAGGATTGAATTCGCTGACGGGGAAGTTCCTTTTTACACTCGATGGCCACTGCACCGACTTTAGATTGCACTCGTGGCTAAGGACGATGGCCAGGAATAAGGACACGTCTTTGCAACGGGCAAAAACAATTACAGTGGACCAGGACTAATTTGCAGAGCGCTAAGAGTAACCAATGGGTGTAATGTTATATATAATTTGACAGTCAAAATTATAGTAAGTAGAAAAGAAATCAACAAATAATACCTTCGTACCTTAGTACCACAGGTAATTGTTTATCATCTATTTTATCAAACAGATCTCTTTCTCTGTATAAAATAGTATTTCTCTAGGAATTAGTTCTGGTTTACTGTACGTTGGTGCAGTGCCATTCAATTGGAAGCGATCGTCAACGACCAGAGAATTCGAGGGAAAGTCGATTCTCCGTCGTTTCGACGAGAAAATGGAATATCGATAAACATGTATGGATCGTTCGTGTTCACGGGCGACGTTGCGCAGGCTGACACCGGAAGTCGTCTTCTTGGACGCTAGAAGAGTAAAATGTCTGTTCTCTCTACTTCCGACTTTCTCTTATCCTTGGATTCTCAGTTTTCGACGGTGTTCACTTCAATTGTTCATGTATCGTTTCGAATAGAATTAAGAATTAAGAATTAAGAATTCAGAATTTTTCTAATGGGAATGAACAGTCGATTTATTTATTGGTGCAGGCATGGCGACGTTTCGACCATAAGTTCTCTTCAGGACAACCTCTTACCAAATTGAAAATTTTTGCATGTATGATCGATTAAAATATTTTCGTGTTTCGATACATGAGTGATACATCCATTTTACCTAAATATTGATAGTATATCCCTTCTCTATTTGAGGTCTAAGATAAACCTGGAGAGGCCCCACGTCTGAACCATCGTCACCACCCACGCCAAGAAACAGATCAACCAGTCCATCTCTCTTCAAACTGTATTTTCATTAATATTAAATTAACCAAATTTCGTCTTCAATTCGCCCAAGTAACCCCTTGCAATTTAGACCCTTCCGTTCGTCGAATAATCAATCCCAGACCCCCGTGTCAGGATCCTCGGAGATCCCGAATTTAAACGTCTCCCTGGTGCAAGTAGAAAGCAAAAATAATGGAAAAAAAAAAGATGGATAAAATATCAGGGGCTTCGAGAAGTCCTGTGGGACGCTATCTAAGAGAGAAATTAATTTCTACGTTTTCCCACGACCACCACCGTCGGCATTCGTCAACCACAGAGCTGCGCTTTACCCTACTGCGTGCGCACCGCGCAAATTTCTATCGACAAACGTAACGTTACTACGTAATGTTACTTTTCGTATCTGTTTTTTTTTTTTTGTTTGTTGTTGTTGACTTTATAATTGTAGCAACGAAAACGATGGAATTTCGTCGCGAATCCACTAGTGGTACACGTCTGCGAGGCTTTTCTAGTTTTACAATTACGCTGGATCGCCGGTAACTACTGTCGAAACGGAAAACGGAACTTGCGAACCGTTTCGTCGTGTCGCGCAGTTGGTACGATGTAAGGTTTCGTTACCTGAGCACTGGGAGTTGGTCGAAAGCTGGCTGCAGGTCTTGATAGGACACACGATTCTTATTTCTACAAGCAATATATATATAGAGATACATACACATATAATATAGAGAGATACCGTTGGTTATTAAAGATTCATGTCAGCGTAGGCGGGAGGATCTTTCTGCGTGACTGAAGCGGTTTTTCGCGGTAGATCAAGATCCGCGTAGGACTACTTCCGGGGCGTGGTCGATCAAGCTGCACGATTAATATACAGGAAAAAAAAAATTGATGCAATGCAGCCCCAGGAGTTTTCTGGCAAACTGTGCTCCAGGGCATTCTTTGTGGTGGAATGAGAACAATTTATTGTGCGTGTAAATGCTTTGTTGAAGAGTTGAGAAAGTGGTGTGACGTGGGAGCCAAAACTATAATTGTATTTGTCTAGATTAATTCCATGTATATAATTTAAAATGGAGGACATAATAGACGTTACAACGCTTAATTTAGCTTAATTTAGGTCCTCTAGGTGCCTTGAGCCTTCAACGCTTCGAGTCTAAAAATATTAATTATTGACCCGAGAAGGTCCCAAAGTTAAAAGTGGAAATGTTCGTCGAATAGTATGTGCTAATATAAGCTACGCAACCTACAATATTTGTTTCAACCCTATAAAAAGAATTCCTCTCTCCACATATTCTTGTAACTTTCCTACAAAGCATTTCAGGACGTTCTACCATTTTCTCTCATTTCCATCCACGAGAATATACCAGCGCAGTTTGCCCAAGAAAATTCCAGGGCATCCTGTATAAACAGGGTTCCCTTCCGTTTCTCGATCTTTGCAGCGGCGATGTCTCGCGAGACATCTCGTTTCCACGGCTCGAACGAGTCGAAAGAAATTCGACCCATCGAGCGAAACGTCTGCGGAGCTTAATCCCCGCGAGCAGCGTAAGAGGATTAACCGTCTCCTCCGGTTCCATCTCGTCCTTATTACGCTTTTTCCTTCTTCTGTATTCCCTCCATCTTCCCCTCCGTCGGCTTCTGCAACCGTCTTTAACGATTCGCCGTTTCGCTGGCACGGGATCACACCGACGAATCGTTTTCGAGATCGTTTCGCGACACCTTCGTTGCGTTGGACGTCAAGCATCGGGTTAGGGGGCTCGGTCCTAATCGAGCTTGCTTACGGAAAAACGAAGCGAGATCTACTTGGGGTGATTGGTATCAAACCGAGATGAGTACTCGAATATTTTCTGAAACCATCGGGGTACAAGAATTCTTTGGGATAACTCAAGCTTTCTAGCCATCGGTATTTAGAGATGGACTTTGATTTTTCACTACTTTGAGTCTTTAAAGCTTTGAAATGTTCTTTTGACTCGGATGTTTTGTTGAATCACTCGAGTTCCTCAAAGTATCCGAACTGTTTGAGTCCCTCCAATAAACAGTATTCATCTCAGTATGACGACCACCAGCGCATCTCGACTCGAGTTTCCAGCTATTCAAACCTTCAGAGTACTCTCTCCTATTCTTTGGCACCCCAAAGCTAACAGCACACGATTACAACGAGGCAGCGGTTAACTGGACCAACGTCAACAATTGTAAACAAACATTTCGATCGCATACCAGCTGCGAGAAGCGTTCAACGACAATTACGAGCACTTGGAAGCCATTGCTGTGATCTCGTACTTCCACGTTTTTCTCCCTCAGCCTTTTTGCAAATGCCAGGAAACACGCACGAGAACTGCGATCAAACGACTCTCTATCAGCGGACTAGCGTAAGTAATGTAATGTGATTAACTACGAAGCCTGTCCGACGATTTTTTTGTTCACCGTTTCACACAACACAACGTATTGGGTTTCAATAGTTTTATTGGTATGTATACGTATATATACGTTCACAGTTTGCGCCTACACAATGAATTACACGTGGATTTGTAGCGTTCAGCGTGGACGAGAGCCTAATCAATGTTCCTACGCGACGTTCGATTGCCAGCGACGAGTAAAATTCCATTTCGAGGTCTGACGTTCATTCCACGGTTCGTTCGATTATTAACGAACCCGTAACGAGCTTCGATCGCGCGATATACCATTTTCTATTTAAACAAATCTCAAAGTCAGGTCAAATTTGACTAACTGACAACTGGCCACTTCTCGGTAAATCAGCTTTTATATTTCGACTTCGTATTAAGTATACTTCAACGTCAAATAAAGCACTATTTTTTTAATCGCGATTCCAGAAACGAATTTCACATTGAGAAAATATTTTTACAAATATACAGACAAATATTTTTCAAAATTCATATCTAATTCCAAGGTATATTTTCCCAGAGGGGAAATTTACATTTCAGCACGAAATTTCGCACGTGAAACTATTTCGGTATTCGCAGCTATCGCGTCCAAAGGATATTTGAATTTTTAATGGTACATCCTTTTTGAAGGAGGAAACTTTAACTCTGAATTTCCAATTAATATTAGATTCACGGAGGGGGAGAAAATGTTTCGAATTAGATAGCAAATGTATTTTAATAGGAAAAAACTGTTTGGCGAATGCAACGTCGCTTTTGGAGAAATGGTATTTTACGAGTGGTCAGTTTGCACACTAAACTCTGCGTTACATAATGCGGGACAAACAATAGGGTCGCACAGAGACAATGCTCGGAGTGTTTTCGCAAGTCCCTTTTCTAGTTACACATCCTTTGAGTTACTCGAAATTTGTGCTTTCAATGCTTCGAGACACACAACCTATGAGTCTTCAATGCTCTGAAACTCTCAAACCTTCGAGCCACTCAAACTGTGATACTCTGTCTTCCACGGCGACAATTGTGCGAGTCGGCACGCGTGCGCACGTGGCACCACGTGTTTCTTCAAAGACAATATCCAAAAAAAGAGAAACAAAAATGGAAAAAAAAAATAAATAAAATAAATAAGGGTTCGTGCGAGAAGTGAGTCTTGAGGTCGTTGGAGGACACTCTGATTGTACTAAAAGTGCTGCTGGATCCTTTGGCGTCGTGCCTGACGGTGTCCTGTTGACTCCCATGTCTAACCAAAATCGATACTTACTACTTACGGGTCGTCGTTCGCCAAAACAAAACCATGACTACTCGCTACGACGGATACGCGATACGACGAATCAAATCGACTCGTTTGTTCACGATCTTGCACAGGTTATTGTTAGAATGAATTAATTTATTGAATCACTGGTCCACTTGGTAGCAAGGAATTGCGTTTCGTACGTTAACGAGCTCGTCGTATCGCGAAACCAATCACGCAGCAACTACCAAAAGGGCAAAATACCAGAGACCACGAGTGGTGCCTCGATTACCAGGTATCCAGAAAAAAGGGGACACCAAAAAGATACACCGACAGTCTCCAAAGACAGAAGCTCGCGCGAGGAGCTTCTTCGTGACGCTTAACGAGCCTCGAAGTCCTCTGAAATTGAACTTTGATGATCAATAAATGCTTCTACCAAACTTGAAACCGATTACATATACCGTATCTTCGAATAAAATTCTCAAAGTTGACCAACTTTCGAGGCTCCAAGTGTAAGAAGACACTCTCGAATCACAGAAAGACAAAGTACTTGAAATATCCAAAGGTATATCGAGGTACTGTGCAGAGGTGACAAGATGGACAGTGGGTCTTAGTGGTACAGCACAGTTTCTTAAATTATACTATAGAATTCTATATTATAATCTAAGAAATGACACTATGTATTACCAATCAGACTCACTGGCCATCTAGGTGGGAATTCGAGGCGCCGTGGAACGTCGCGTGGCTCAAACTTCACGACAAGCGACATCGTCTAAGCTTCGAGCAGGCGTCCTCGTCCTTCGTGCCCTTTTTTTTCGCTTTCCCTGCGACCTTAGCGACGCTGGTGCTCCTCTTACCGTCTTCCGGGTCGCAGCACTCGGCCGGGCCAAGCTGCACGTATCCAGCGGCGCCCGTTCGTCGGACTTCCGGTTCTGATTTTTCGTTCGTTCGGGGCGCATGCAATTGAAAACGACGCGGCATGCCAGCGATGCGTGCAACCGGAACATGCAGAAACACAGAGGACTGGGTCATCGAATGCGCTTCGCAGAAATTAAAAGCGATTTCCTCTCTGACGAAACGAAACGGGGGGCGAGAGGGGAGGGGCTGGAGCTGGGCTGGGTCTATTTCGATAATTTCATACTCGATCGGCGCAATTTTGAATATTTCAGTATTGGAATGTCGTTACTCGGGTATTATCAGACAGGATTGTTGGACTGTTACTGGTCCAATTATCCAAATATTGTTGCTAGGCGTTATTCAATCGTTCGAATGTATTTTTATATCATTGTGATGTTTATCGAAATATTTTTTAATCGATTATAAATCATGAATACGAATGTTACGCATTTAAGGTGTGCAGTAATGTCGGAAACATACAAATACAAAATGTATGTTGAATATATTCTATAATCAATGTAATAATATTATTATTTTGTTTTGCGTAAGTGAAGAATACAAGTAATGTACTCATGAATTCATATACAAGTAGAATATTAAATGAAATGAATCACTACCGAGATAACGTGCCAGTTTGTACCAAGAAATAAAATATTCCAACAATACTTGAATAATTTTTATCTAATTACCAAAGTATTCAATATTCAAATATACAAAAATTTACCAAACAGCCTTAGCCCCAAAAATAATACGTCGCATGCAATCAGTACTACCCTTCAAAAGATACTGGAGCATTGCTTTGTAATAAAAATTGAAAGTTAATGCATCGTCGCGGAGTTTTCACGTAACTTTGAACGTCCTATCGTCGTATCGCTAAACTTGATAAATTCTAATTTTTCCACTGGTGGAAAATTTGGTAAATTGGATTCTTCGTGCGACAGTGTGCTGATGCATCCCTCGAGAAGAAGGTTCTATCCTCATTCAAAGCACCGAGCGATGGTGCTAAGCCCAAAAGCGAATGCATCGTCACGTCCTGACGAAATTTCAAATAATAAAATTGCATAGACGTTGTTTGTTCCGTGATGCCATTGACAATGTGTAAGGGAAAGCTATATTACTGGAATCTAGGAAACTGAAATTTTTTTCGTGAAAATTCAGTAATCTCGCGAAACTAAAAAATTGAGTATGATGTAAAATAATAATAAATTCACGATCTTTTTTTCCTCTAACAAACGAATGAATTGTCCCCCATATTGACCAGGATGACGCGAAAATATTTTCCATTTGCGAAATGGAAGTTTGATTTATGGGCGTCGCTGAGATAAATGCACTTTTGGCTATTATGGGAATCAATCAAGCCGTACAATGCGGTCGCGAGCTCGTCTCTGTTCAATGAAATGCATTATCGGAGATCATCGGGACTGATGCGTTGCGTCTTCTGTAATTACAGGATCGATTCGATAAAAGCATCGCGACGAATCTGCGCGTGTATGCGTGGAATAATTGCGATTGCCCTGCACCGTCAATTTTCAAAAGTTTCCACGCGGCTTCTACTTTGAAAAATTATGTTCTTGATCTCTCAATCATTTTCATCGATAGTCCATTTCCGAGTATTTTATTTTTTTTAGTAGTCTTTCGATCATTCTGTGGTTTTTCCAAAGCTCCAATTTTTATTGTGGTATCTATTCCGTCCCTCGAATATTCCATTTTTCATTTCATTATCTATCCAGCCCATCAATCACGTAATACTTATACAGTGCCTCGATTATTCTAATTTTAATTTCATTATTTATTCGGTGCTTTGAACACTCTAGCATCATTTATTCAACCCTCCTATTATTCAATTATTTACACAGTTCCACTAGTTACAGGATTTTCGTTACATTCAGTAATTTTCAGAGGGAACGGGTAACTATTCCGCGGAACCAATTCATGCGCTTCAATATTGCTGGAATCCAATCCCGTTCACAATCCAGTCGCACGAATATCCAATTACTTTTTCAAACAACACCTGCTATTAGCCAACTTTCATCAGTCTCTAATAACAATCCATTTGTCGTTATCAAAAATGGATAGAATGGAATTCACTATCCGAAACCCTCTCCTACATATTCATCTTCAATACTCGCTCACCGAATAAATATTTAAAAATCAACTTTTCCTCGAACGATGCATCGACTTCTCGAGGACCAAAATAAATAAGCCGAATAACCCCATTACAGACCATATAAGAATTTAATTTGATAAAAATAAGTATTTCCAATTACTAAATAGAAATATTTGTGTGAAATATGATTTGTTACGCATAACGGGGCCATCCGCCTTAATAGCACCAAAAGTCAAAATAAAAACAAGAAAAATCTGAGGCATAGGGAAAATCGACCGGGAAATGTACCGAGTGTCGGCGTGTACTCGTATGGGATGGGGTCGGAAAGGCGTCGAGACGACAGAGGAGGTCGATTCCAGGTGTTAAACGATACAGACCGTTGCTCGCAGAGTCGTAGCGTCGCGACGATGTCGTGGGCGTCGCCGCGGTGTGGTTGCCGATGTAGACGGCCGACGACGATGACGGTGAAGCGCCTGTCTGGCTGTTCTGGCTGTTGCTGCTGCTTCCACTGCTGCTACCGCTTCCTGCGCTGCCAGCTAGTCATGCAACCAACCAACCAAAACACGAGCTACTGTCAGCCTCCGTCAACAGCTCTCTCCCGGTCTCTTCTGGTCTCGTTTCGTACCGTCATTTGGTCATTCGGACGTTCGTTGTGCTCTCGAATCAATTTTCTGCTGCCCCCAGGAAAAATTTCGGAAAAACTCGCGAGAGAAATTTGGAGATAGAGTTTTTTTTATATAGTTTAGAATTGGGAGAAGCTTATAATTGGGGTAAGTTGCGAGAGCGCAACGGGACCGTCTCGAGGGAATGAAAAACCAAGAAAATTAGAAAGAAAAAAAGAAAAAAAAAAAATCGTCGAAAGCAAAAGGGCAGAATGCAGAGGCGTTGTTTGGTATTCACTTGATCGATCAATCTAGATCAGACAGTACTATATAAGCGTGTATGTGGCGAGAAACCAACGAAAAGCATTCGTTGGATCCCTAGAACGTGATCGATGCATGATAGTGAGCGATGCTGAAAAATATGTGCTCTGAGGATGAAAATGAGAGGGAGAAAATGGGGGCCAAGCATCGAAAATACAATGAGAGAATCTATTAGTGATATATTCGCTGTGAGTGTGTGGCGTGGGCGGTGGTGATCGGAGCATGTTTTAGGAGAATAAGAAAAATCCAAGTCATGCTTCGACTCTAAAATGGGACTCACCGATAACTGCCTAGCGATTTCGATCTTCAGGCTATCTATACAATTGATCCGTATGCTAATGGCGATGCTCGAAAACGAGAATTTAAAAAAAAAAAAAAAGAGATTTTTAACAGGGGGATAATTATCGATTTTAACTTGTAGGTAGAGAACTAAAAAATATTTGAGACCACTGCAAGCGTTATTATTAGCCTGCGGATTTTTATGCATCTAGAAGAAATTTGAATGCGCAAAAAGCTACAATATGCAAGAATATAACAAAAATTCAAAGTTCTTGTAGGTACGTTTTGCAAAGATTTTGTTTTCCAGAAAGATCCGCAGTCTAGTTGTTATCAATCGAAATTACTTTTCAACTTGCAGAACACCATCTTATCCGTCAATAAAATGTCTTCAATGAGAAAATAAAGAAACTTGATGGACGCCATTCTCTTTTTCACCGGTAAAATATTTTGCACCAGTCGTTGAATCCAGCTTCTAAAATTGATAATACAGTTGATATTTCCGTTATGGGGACCGAGAAAAGTTTAAGAACCGCTGCTATGTCTCGTTCTGGATAACAGCCGCAAGGGAGAGTCTGCAATTTCGCTCGACTCCCTGCTGGGACTGATAGTAAACTTTTACCACCGATAAAAACCTGGCTCGTAATATCTCTCGCGATTATTCTCGTTCCTCTCGCGTTGTTTCGTCCACCAGAAACGAGAAAGAAAACGAGCTAGAACGGCGCCCATCGTCGCCACGGCGTCGTCTCTTGGCGTCGTTTCCGGGGCCATCCTCGATCGACCGCTCGTTTTCAACCGCGACGCGGATTTTACAAGTTGGATTCGGTTCCTTCGTTCGTTCCCATAGTCGACGGTGTAAATACGGTTCTTGATTTTTATTTAAATTATGTTCGATTCTAAACTTTATAAAAATATGTATATATATAGAGAGAGTTTTCCAAAAGAGTTTATGTGATTTTAATAACAGTATATGTATGTCTGTCAATAAAGGTGGATACTTGAGCGACATCAAAATTATAAAATAAAAGAATTACGTGTATTCCACGTAACGTTTAGGCTTTGTTAAAATACAAAGTCTGCGATATACGTATGGTACACTCCAGGTAATAGACCATGAATCTTTCAGTGATTATTATACCGTATTTGTACTGTCGACTATACACGGTCAGAAACCAGCGTCGTACAGGACAGGCTTCGTAGATTGTTTCTGTTACCTCGTAGAGATCGATTCGAGTAGCAATACATGGATTTGATACAGGTTTGAAAATTGCAGGAGAATCAGACCGAAAAGTCCTGCGAGTGTGGACACTTGCGACAACTAACCCATTATACTTATTTTCACTTTAAGTTTCACTCGTTCCTGAACGATCACCACTATAACTGACCAACGCAGTGCAGTTATCGAAGTTTTGACTATATTTAATTCCATGAATTCCCTCCTTTCGAGAGAAATAAACTTCTCTTCCCCAACTCGTATCGATAAGCGACGAAATAAAATAGATATCAATCAGCAATTGGCAGTCTTAAGCATGTTATCGATGTTTCGATTCAGCACACGGCAAGCACGCCAACTATTGGTGTCACTACGAAATGTCAATTAATTGCTTGCGACTGCCCTAATTAAAATAGAGCGTAGAGATCACATAGATCCACGCAAGTCTCTAATCGAATACCCAAATTTTCCTTCAGGCGCCGTTTTCTTAGGGTGTCCTTGAAATTGCGCGATTCAAGCTCGACGCTGGCGTAGGCGGAAGTGACAAAAACGTCGCTGCCATGATTTTCACACCGAGAGACGAAGGACGGTAGAAACGGGGGTATATTTGGTTGCCTGGGAAGCCCATGTCGATTTTTTGGTAGGTGGTACCAAAAAATGTAATTCAATAATTATATGTATATCAAGATTCAAATTTGCCTTTGAAGTTTTCTTAGAAATTGGCACGAACTTTCTGGACAACCTAATAAATGGAACCATCTCATCCAAATCGATGAAGAAATACCTTTTTCTACCGTCCCTTCCCCTCGACCAAGTTTCACCAAGCCGAATTACCTTGGGCTCCCTGTAGGAGTACCGCGGCTAATCCAAGGGGGTTCCCCTGAACCTGGTTCTGGGGTTGCTTGTTCTGGCTCGCTGCCCCGACTACCCTGATGAGTGCGGACACGGCGGCAGGACTGTTCGGAGGCGTGCCCTGGGAGGCGGAGCCTTTGTCGAAGATTTCGAATTTCACCGATTAGAAGTGTCAGCAAAGAGGGGTGCGTCCACACGGGGGTCCACAGAACAACCCTCACCGATCAGCTAGACCGAGTCGTAATCGGGCCCATCGAGATTAATTCCGTGTTAGAAGACATTGAGACTGCGTTAGTCGGGACTCTTTCTTCACACTTTCAAGGAGCATAAAAACTAACACGTCATTGAACGAGCATCTAGACCTGGTCGCATTTGGGTCTATGAGAGTCATTGTTAGGGGGCACTGGGATCTCTCAGGCGAATAGTTAACCTTACGAGTCCTGTTAGTTAGGAGTTAGAGTCTTTGAGACTTTGAATGACGGTCCAAGTGATGCGGAGCTAACAAAACACCATCTAGAATGAGCATTTAGACCTAGTCGCATTTGGGTCTATGAGATTTAGTTACACGCTAAGTACGTTTAGTTACACGATGATGGAATCGTCAGCGCGAGGAATTAGTAGATAAATTCTCATTAGTCGATGGGTGGAGTCATCCTCGAGACTTTGAGGATTATTCAAACAGCAGTTCAAGTGCTATAGTGTCGACGAAACAACTTGTCGAACAAGCAATTGGATTTACAATCGTATTTTGGCATGAATTAATTTAGCGTTGGAAGACGTTAGAATCACTGGCACGAGGAATTAGACAGTCTTATTAATTGAGACTCTGGGAAGTATTTTAGACAGTTCAATCTTCAGCCTCGTCTGAAAGGTCTGTCGTCGAGGAGCACGAACGCCAACGAGACGCTATTGGCAATTACCATAGCCTAGTCACTTCAGATTCAACTGTGGAATAATATAATTGCTGAATTATGGAACAGTATAATTTTGAATTTGATATCCTTTTATTTCTTCCAACGATACAAATATTTAAATCAAGTTAATAAACTTTTCGGTTTCAGAAAAAAATACTCTTCAGAGGGATCTACTAAATCACCAGTTGAAAATTAATTCCCAGAGTGACTGGACTACTCGCCACGAGAGCGACCTTTGCTAAAGTGGAACGAGAATAGAGTTACGCACAGTCGCGATAGATTTTCTCTCTGTACGTCGACATAGACACGATTTCGCTCCTGAAATAGACCGAAAAGTCTGGCTGCGATCGTGACCCAACGCCGCGTCTAACTCTAACCCGTGGCGAGTTCGTTTTCGCGTGGGAGGGTTCCATTAATCATCGACGTGCAACGCCAGGGAACGTGGCCCTGGAAACCGTCAGAGGGACGCAGAAACAAAACGTCAACGACGATCGTCTACTGCCAGCTGCGACTGTCCCTGATCTGTTCAAAAATTCTCATTCGTTTGACAAAGTTTGCAAATTGGAATTGTGAGAGGAAATTTTACACTGAGAAAATGAAAGGTTATTTGAATAAAATTCTGCCCCATCCCTGGTCGTTGACACCGAGATGGACCCAATGGGACAATCTTTGGCGTATGGTCAACGAAACTGAGGAATAGCAACCTTTTGGAAGGCTCTATTTAAGAAGTAAATCTAGGTGGCAGATCCTGGTGAAGCGATCGAGGAGCGTAGTTTCGATACGTGTAATTATATGAATTCAAGTGAAGCTTGAAACTCGTTTATAAGATAAAATTTCTGACTTCAACTGTCAGAGAATGGATCTACAGATTTAACCATAAATTGATAAAGCACCAGAAACTCTAGCAAGTATAAAAAAAAATGTCTGAACTTCCAAAAAGGATCATTAATGTGTCCCATCTCTTGAGGAATATTGACACATATGTGTACTATTCCCTAAAAACGAAACACGAATTCTTTCCAAATAACGAAAACGAAAAATCTCACCAGAGCCAATGATTTCTCGATGACACGCGACGCGAATCGAACGAAAGACGTCAAGGTGGCCCGTCTCCAACTGGGCCATCCCGTATTAACGTTACTCGGACCAGAACTCAGACTAACCCTTTCCCCATTCTCCTCGACCGCTCCATCGTCGTGCAAAAGTCCCATCACGGTTCACCAGGCGCCATTTCCACTTCGCAAACGTCACCGGACCTCACCGTAATTATCAGGCTGCTTCGAGGAACCTGGCAAGCCAGCAACGGCCGACATATCGAAGACTCCAACGACTTTTTCCACCGAATCGCATTTACCACTATCGACGCGCACTTTTTCCCTCGGCGAAGGAGAAGGTGAAAAGAGGAGAAAAAATATGTAACTTCCAGGAGTTTGAAAAGCCAAAGTATCCTCGAGCGCGGGACTTCCGTTTCTGGAAGAGGAAGAGAGGAAAATCGACGATCGACCAGGCTTTATCGCGATTCGAGCGAACCGGCCTCGAGGAGGATGCGAACTGCTGCCAATCTATTTTCAAGCGGTGCCAAGCGGCCAGGTATTTCCGTTGACAGCTGGCCACGCGTACAGCGCTCTACTCCGCGCTGTTTCCGCCCAACATTCGCGGCACTCTCGCTAGATTTCACCGCGAGTACCACGAAAAGTCTGAATATAAGATATGTACCATTTAGGGAATGGTTTGGTACGAAGAATCAATTTTTGGTGGAGTATGTCGATTCGGGAGAGGTTTCAGAATTTTACTGCGAAGATTTCTGTCAGAAATTCATCAAGGTGGATATATGATCACCGAAAGTATCAAGTCAATGTGAAGTTATACGACATTCTGAGGGGTGGTACGAGGGGAAGTATCTCGAGTGAGGCTAGTTCACTTTTTGGAGCACCCTCTGATCTTTGCAGTGAATAAAACTTTTAACTATATAGAGCAATTTTAAGCTTGTCTTCTAACAATATTTAAAATATCCAATTTTAATGTTACATCACATTCCAGTTCTTTTCACGTGAAATAATAAGGTTTGCATCGAACCCAAGCATGTATTGTACATATAGGCGAGAAAGCTTTGTTTGTCCAAACATCAAGGGCTGCTCCAAACTATCAAGCGTTGCGTGGTATATTTTTTGGATGAAATCCCAAGAGGAGTATTTCGAACAAGTTGAAGGACTACTGTATGGTATATGGATTGCCGAGCGAAGGTAAGTGCTTCATATATTATTTTGCACGCATGAGAAATTTAAGTAAACATTAAACCGCGTTCCTCTTGGAGCTCAATTTTTCAAAGTGCTGTTAGAATCCACGGATCCTTTTATAATAAAATTCTCTACAAAGCTACATATGTATACACTTTATAGACTCTTGAGTTTATTTTTGAGGAAGAATATTCTAACAGGAATCGACCATTTTCTGGCTTATTTTATGAACGAATTCAGCCTTAATTTTAAAGGGTCTAACGAATGACAGCTGAATGATCTGGCAACTACCAAAACATGAGGAATCGTTTGCTATGAAAGATGAAACAACTACGATGGGACTACGCCTACGCGAAGAACCACATTCAACGCTGAACAGCGATGCATCAAACGCGTCTATCCAAACACATTGATGAAATCTCCAAAAAGCTAGCTACAGGAGTTAGGCAAGTAACACAAACACCTAAAATCTTTATCATCTGATTTTAGAGATTTGAGTGGTCGTATCTTGGTACTCGGGGACCAAGAAACAAAGCTTTCTAATAGAATGACAATTGACTGGTATGCAAGGGTCAGAAAGCTAGTCGTGGCCGCCTGAGTAGCTCCAACCTTGCCCAACCCCTGGAAATTCACTTATCCTTTCCAAGCAGCCATATCCGTCAAGGGCTCTGGCGATGACTCGCGGTGATTCGTGTCCCATCACGGATTGATTGGTCAAATAAACAACCAGCAGCACGTGAACATTACACACACATATATTATCCGCCCAGCTAAAGGGGCGAGAACGTTGCAACGGTTCCTAACAACAGCCTAGCGCTAATAGCGTACAGTAAAACTCGTGACACGGTCGATGTTTGAGCGTCGCGACGCTTCTCGACTCCCATTTTCGTACACAGCGTATCCAGTAGCCCTGGCAGGCCTCAGACGTCTTCGAATCGTTAATCTCTCTCTTGGTTAGTTCGTTAATGGGTTGCCTCGTCCAACGTCGCATCGTTTTCCTCGATTCTAAATCGAGTACGCTATATGTACTAAGGTGGGGGAGAGGGGTACACACAAACAAGAACCTGGCGCTCGTGCGTCGCTAAACAACAGAGTCTACGTATAGTTCAACCTAGACCTCTAACAGTTTCTCTCTAAACTGAACACGCGTTTGCTCGAGGCAAACACACGACGCACGTGTGCGGCGCTGTATGAGTCGTTCCGCGGGGAAATTGCTCTAAATTCTTACGAAAGAACATCATGGGCCATGTTTGGCTGTCTAAATGGGATCTGTGCAGGTTTAAGTTAACCTCTGGATGATTAACTGGAGGTCAAGTTTTTGGGGTCGGGGTTGATCAAAGTGGAAACTGTTGACCTCTAGAGCTCGAGATAGAGACTAAATTCTATGTGGCCAACTAGAGTTCTATATTATTCCACCTAGAGTTCAATTAGCGATCAACATAGGACCTCGTAAGCTTTTAATCACAAAACCTAAGATCTCCATGCCTTCTAGAGGTTAACCTAGGGTCTCCTAATCGTTCAGAGGTAAACTTAAAGGTTCTTGATCTGATAACGATGAATCTAAACTTCTTAGCTTTTTTCGATAGATTTTTAGATCATCCAAGGTGCGGAACGGCTCGCACAAGCGCGTTGCTTAGGAGCCCGAGGGAGGGATCGTGATTCATCCCGTCCGTATACAGGTGGGGTAGGGAGTGCTACGATTAATTGCAGACCGATTAGAGAAAGCAACGCGCGCAACGTCCTGATTAGTTCGTGGAACGAGAGGAGGCTGGAGAGACGGTAAATCCGAAGTACGAGTTAGCGGAAGCTGGAACAGACAGGGTGCAAAAGCTCGGCTCGAAAGCTCGTCACTGAGCCCCCCGTGGGATTGGCTTCTCCGATTCGTTGCCCCTACTCTCATCGAAACAACGCGAATTTTAAGCTTCCTGTGCTTTCTTGGCCAAAAAGCATGCCTTTTTTTATTTTTTTGTTATAACAAAATTCCACGTTATGTATTTCAGTGTCACAAATCGAAGGCAACGTTCTTCTGCCTTACGAGAAAGAGAGAGGGGTACGTTGAAATTGCTGGAAACGCGGTTACCCCTTTGTGATCGAGCTATGTTTCATTTTTTTTATTGCTTTTATTGTGGATTGTATGAATGGAGAGGCTCCCAAGGGGTGGCTTTACAAATATTTCTCGTTTTAGTAAAAGAAAGCCAATTGTCCTTTATAGAAAAATATAAAGATGAAAATATAAAGTGAGCAGCAGGGGATGAAACGGAACTCGACACAGAGCGCGACAAAGGTCAGGGACGACAGGAAGCCAATGAAACACTTCCGGTCACGAGGGGACTGAGGTTCGAGATCCCCCGCGAACGGGAGAAGCCAGACTGACCAAACGGGGGATGGTTTACACGTAAAACATACATAGGACAAATACGTATCAGTGTACATATATACACGGGGGTACATATGTATACACAAGAAGACGAGAGACGTCGAAACGTGTAACGTTTCTCGGCCTTCGATTATGCAAGTTTACCTTCGGGTTCTTTGGCAATGACCGTGCTGCTCCGGTCGACGCCGCCCTTCTTATCCTCTGCACAACATACACACATACGTCACGTATACGGATATGCGACAATTTCGTTTCGTTTACATATCGCCGGTTAACAGGACTAAGATACCACCAGCGCGCTCAAACGGGTGCTGAAGCTTTCTTTGTCTAGCACGTCGCATAGGGGGCCAACCGAAGAGCAATGGTTCTTTTAGGGGTGAATCATTTTTTCAAAGAAATCACTGCTTCTTATTGGTCTCAGTTTGTTTAAATTAAATTGTTTAAAAGATTGAAAATTTGCGAGCTCCCTATAACCTTTGATACTTTTGCCCAGTTCAAATGGAATTTTTTTTGTAATGTTCTTGATATTTCAATGAAGATTGTAGACTATTTTCCGATAATGTCAGGTATAATTCTATTTACGTTAATATATAACGAAGTCTTCGACGCTGTGACGTTACTACTACAACGGCCTGAAAGAACCAAAATTGCTTTTCGGATGTCCACCAGCAATCACGACGTTTCCATCGCAATTTTTTACACGAAGTGGCTGCACTCCGTGGCTGAGAAGCGCCCTCAAACCGAACGTCTCTTAAAGACGTCGTTAAAGACTGACTGTATGTACAAATACTAACAGAAAGACCTCCAAACGTACAAAAGTAAGGAAATACGATAAAAAGTACTCGACTAGTGTACACACATTTCCTTACAATTGCATACGTCGTTCCCAGGGGCGAGAATTACAGCCAACCAATCACGTCACTCGCACCAATTAAGCTGACACTCAAAGCAGCGAACATTTACCATCGAAGCGTCAAACTTTTCCTCCCAATTTCACCAATTCTCCCCGAGGTAGCTCACAAACGCCACGGAGTTGCAACTACTGCGTGAAAACAATCACTAGCTGCGTCAATAGCAACGAAGTACTCTCCCAGCTTATCAATCTCTAAAGTACACGCTAACGGGAGACAGAAATAGAGAATTGTAGCGGCATCGAGCGTATTCGTACTTGGTCGCGCGTTGTTTTCGGTCCAAAGTTAACGTATCGGATCCAGGTACTCTTTCCAAGAGGTATGACGCACAGTTGGCCACACCAATGTCTTTTCGAGGGGCCAACTGTGCGCGATTCCTTGACAGAGGAAGCGAGGAAAGAGGGATGGAAAAAGTGCAGCGAGGAAAAGTCGTCTCGTCCAAAAAGTTAAACGATAAAGTCGGGACGAGTCGCCAAAGTGGCCCAACGACTTCCGATATCGAACGATTCCCGCTGCTTTCGATTAAGAAGTTTGCTAATAGAAGAAGATAGGACGTTTAAGGGGTGTTGATAAGTTACGGACTCGAACTTTGCGGGTGGACAAAACTAGTCGAAAGAAAGAGAAATCTTCCTTGGAAACATTTTCACAAAAGTTGTGCTTGCCAAAAACAATAAAGAACTACCGATTTTTCGCAAGTAAACTTAAAATGAAATAAATTACTCAGCAATTTAAAAGTTAAAGTTTCACTTAAAAAATCTACCAATAAATAACAACGCAATATATATCAGAGGACCAAGTCTAAATAATCGTCTTACAGCCCTTTCATTCCTTCTTCTACGGTGCAAAATCTCTCAAATTCAAAGCTCGAGGTCACTCGTCCGAAATCGGAAGCTGAGAGGGCAAGAACACCCTCGTGACTCGCTGTTAATCGAACGTTGGGAAGAGGGAAAGGGGTTGGAGAAATAGGGGTGGTTTGTGCCGGAAGGTGCAGTTCGCGGTGAACGTGCAAACGTCGACGAGGACACCGACGGGAATCGATCGTCTCCTTAAGAGCGAGGGGGGACGAGGCGCGTGCAGATCCAACGAGATTTAATCACGAAGGGGGTTGGAAGTTTCTCAGGGGACACTTTAAAAACTGCAGAAATTCCGTGGAGAATCGTGCTCGGACGAGCAAGGACCTCGATGATTGTTTCACTTTGCTTCTAGGAGATTCGCTCGCTTTTCGTTCGAGTACGCGAAAAGAGGCAACAGGGGTGGGACCGGAGGGTGAAAGAGAGAGAGAGAGAGAGGTGTGGGGGGGGGGGAGATTTCGCAGTTGTTCTCAAAGACAAACGAGAATATCGGAAAACGTGTCCGAGATCACAGTCAGGATATTTGTTCAGCGAGAAATCGTCATCGAGCTCCTTGAAGTTTCTAAGACCAACGGGGGGAATGGGGGTGGGATCGGGTAACAAGTATTTTTCGTTCGTTTCTCGGATAGAGCTCGTTGAAACGAGGATTCGTCCACTCTTAACCCCTTAGCTGCAATGGAACACCATCGTGGACGCCATATTGTCTTTTTGGTGCGTTTCGAGTCGCAAAGAGTGCACCACAGGGGATGAAATTACGCGTATTCTCACTTGGAATGGATTCAGAACTTTCTCATTGTCGGTGTTCCTTCGGTTCTCTCGCTTCGAACGTTCGACTCGGCATCCGAGAAAGCTTGGCCATCGATGCATAGTCATGCACGAGCGGGAGGGGAATGCATCATGCGATTTTCCATTATGTGGAATGTGTCGGTTTTAAGCTGGCGACGAGCTACCAAACGCGCGCCAAGTTGCCCTGTGATCGATTCGTCCCCCACAAATCCACGAATACTTTAAGTCATTCAAAATAAGAGTCCATGATATTAATAATCACTTCAGCATGGGAATCTTTAATTTCGTGGAAGATTTATGCGTACTCTAAACGTTTCGTTTTGTTTTTTTTTTTTTTTTTTACATAACGCGTCATCGATCATCATCACGGACAAGATACCGCAAGACAACTTTACGCTGACAAAGTCAGGGGCGTAGCAGCGCGGAAATGAACGGGGAGTGCCAGCTTTAAAAAAGAGAAAAAAAAAAAATAAAAGAAAGAAAGAAGAAGAGGAAAACAGCAAAGTGAAAGCCGAGAAAAAAGCAAGTCGGGGGTAGTGTTCATAAATCCATAACACCAGAGTGACGGTGAATCGTATGTTCTCGTGGTGTGCCGATGAATGACTTTCGTGTGTACATATACCTAAGAGATTAAAAAAGGTTGGGTCTGTTTTTCCGAACAGAATATACGTGACGCGAGAGAAAGAGAAAGAGAGATACAAATAGAAAAACCAGGGACATTTTCAAGGCACGAGCAGGCGTGTGTGACATATGTGCCTCTGGCCAAAAAAGGAGAAAAAAATGGAAAAAAAAATAGAACACATTTGGTGCACAGCGAGGATTCGTGTTTCGGGAGACACGTGTGTGTACGATCGAGTGTGAAATGCAATCATCGAATCAGGGGGAAATAGAAGAAAGTGAGAAAAAAAACGTGAAAGACAGAAAACAGCGACATTTACCAGCGTGGGTGTCTTTTCTGATTTTTGTCTCGACTTACGCTCGTATTCTGTGGTTGTGTGTAATAGAGAGATTGCTGACGCCTACTGGTGGCCATTCTCTACGACGATCGCGCGTGGACATCCATCGGCTACGTCTGACGTTTCTAAACGCGACTAACGGTGGCAGTTTTCCGCGACTAGAAACGTCGAAAGTAAGATGCTCGGGGAATTCGAATTTTTTAGTTGCCGATTCTTCCCTCGTACGCTAATCTAACAATCTAGATGGCTAATACGCTAACTGCTCGCTGATTCGTGGGCGAACTGAGCACGAGAACGAGTCGTGAGAAGCGCGGAGGGAGGAAAATGAAATTCTCGAAACGATGTGGTCGAAGAGCTATGACCTGATCGACGAAGGAATCGACTCTTTTTAATTTTCATTTTCATTTTATTTAAGTGTTGATATTATTTACTGGGAAATAAAATTATATAATACACTGTGCCTATTAAAGAAATTAATCTAATTCAGATTATATGTTTGAGGGTTTCAAAGAAATGTTTCTTCATAATTCTGTACATAAATAATATTTAGAATTCGTTATGAAGAAAATGAAACTTTTTTATTTTGGATTTTTTTTTTGTTTTCTCCAATTTCAAGCGTCTAACACAAACTAATTATGAGACATTTTTCCAAGTCGATTCCTTCGTTGATTTCACTATAGTCTCAACGTCGAATGAAAATTGCTCGTCACCAGAATTATAGATATTTAAAATACAAACTAGTACCATCTAAGAGAGTACTATCATCGATATCCCTCGCGAAAAAAGAAGAATCTCGATTGCCGACGGTGGTGGATCCATCCAATTATTTTTATTAACATCATACAATTAGCAAATCGAGCATACTTTAAATTTTATGTTTACGATTACCTATCTTACAAATCGAAAATATTTTTGATTTGTTTGTAATGTAAAAAAAATATGTTCAAAGTAGTCCAATGGAGGCAGCTATTTTCTATTATTTGTGTAATATAAGAGGAACTTATGATAATTGTTGATATATGAAGTATATAATTGTTTGTCTTTAGGAGGATCCTTCTGAGTTAATTTTAATTTATTACATTATGTTGACTTGAACGGATCGACTGTATCGTGTTTCTGGTCGCAACTAATATTAATTGTTTCCATAAAAAAAAATATTTTAAACACATCATATGCGAGATCGAATACAATACAAAATAATCTTGAATACAGTTCTAATTATAATCTAACCCCGCATTGTCTTTCAATTATTTAGCACCAAGAGTATACACCCTATCAAACAGTAATTAAAAACTATAACACACTCGAACCACTTTACGTAAACAAAATTTAAACTACGCTCGTTTTGCAAATCCCATGATCGTGATTTGTCATAACACCAAGCAACATTTGCCAACAATTTAGTCGACTAGCTTCCTCGAAACGAAGTGGCGCGCGCGAACGATACTCGAATGCGAATACATCATTAATTCCATCAATTTCGCTCCCGATGAGTCTGTCAAGGGACGATAAATTACTCGCGATTGAATCTTGTCGGTTTTCGATTCGTTTTCGTTACCAATTAATCGTATGACCGACCTTGGTCGAGTTTACTTCGCTCAGCGTCTGACCATTGTCGGACCATACTACTGGCGCTGCTCACGTCGGACTACGATCGAAAGGAAAACTCAAAAAGTGAAATGATCGACGAGTCGTGTGACTGTGTTTAGGGATTCATTGAACGTCTATCGATCGTTTCAACGTGGAGAAATTCAGCAGCCACGACGTTTCGAAGCGGTGGATCGCAAACAGGGTTGCTCGACTATTATAATACTATGTAAACATTCTACAATACTATTCCAAAAGAGAAATCGTCGAAAGATAATTCGAGTTTCCCTATAAACGGGGGAATAGTCTATCGGTAAAGTTCAGGCCCTGTTTTCAACGATGCGCTTTCTTCGTGTCGCGTGTGCGCGTGCTTGCGCCTAACGTGTTATGGATTTGTGAGCATTATCATGTTATATACTGGAACGCAAAAGAACATTACTCAACGCTCCTCGCATGTAGCTGGTTTCTACGCATTACTTGTTGTTGGTACTCTGGAGACGGGGCACGTGTTCGTATGCGAGCGTGTTTGTGTGCGGTTATGAAACGATTAGGACGATATATCGAAAGCGAATCGCTTGCTATATGTGGCGATTGATACTGTTAGTGGCGCACAGCTGAGGAATATTTGTGATGTGTGAATTTGAACCGAGTACTTCATTCCAGTACAACGAATTCGGTGGTTAGATGACAATTTGGAAACTTTGTTTGAAATTACGCATGGTTGTTCAAATGAAGCGATTCTGAAGGTTTCTGTATTTACGAATAATTCTAATTAATTTAGCGAATGTCACGGGTCAAGTTCTTTCTGATTTTCCTATGTTGCATACCGATTCTCGCGTAAGAGACGGTAAACAGAAAGGTCTCCGATCGAATATGCAACCGAGAGAGTCCAATTGTTTCGGCGCTCTGTAGTATTACCGTTTTGTCCTCGAGTGTGCTCGTGTATGGCTCGAGAATCAATTCACTCGGTGATAAAGTGTCCCGAGTCTTGAAAGCGAATGAAACCCGTTGTCTGGTTGTGTTTTCGGTGTATGGGGACAGGGAAACTTGGTTGCATGCATGCCTGGGATTACACGGATTGCACTTTCGCGTGCTTGTCCGTCGCGGCAAAAATTGAATACCCGCGAAATATGGGACGAAAAGGTCCAGAAACTACCACCGAAGATATAGTCTAAATTGTTTCTTTCACGATTTCCGTTTAAACAAATACTACAAATAACGCTAACGGATCGCTGTCTTTTCGTTAGAATTAATCGCTATACGAGTACTGTACACACTATGCTACGGTAATACTACTTGAATAGTTCTTTTTTTGGGGGCAGGGAGGGTAGGGGTAGAAATCTAAGGAAACTATGGTTCGTCGCGAGAGTGCAATCCTCAGAAAAGGATCCTGAATGAGTCTGCTTTCTCGCGATGTATGCGAAACGAAGGCTTCCCGTGTTCCCCCAAATGTACATCGCAAAGAAAATAGCAGTTCAAAGCTGACCGAAAGGTGTCGCACGAAGTAAACAAGTTTCAGAGACACATCGAGTGATACAAAGATGTTTGATCCTTTGCGAGGACGACGGATCGTTCTACACTTATATGTGTATTTTTCAAAAATTTAAAGTATCCTGCAATCGCAATAAAATTTCCAGATTCTTGAGTGAAGCAAAGTTCGAAAGCGACGAGGGTCCGTCGTCGACGCTCAGAATGAAATTCGACGTGCAGTGTTCTTCCTGCGTGAAGAGTCTCGAGAGGGTCTGATCGTGTTTGCTTGTGGTGTGCGGATCGCGTGGCGCCGATTCTGTCGGGGTAATCCCGAAAGAACGGGCCGTCTGAATTAATCAGCAACTTCAACGATGGTTCATTAAGCCAGGGTTCGTATGAAAACTGGATGCCCGAGAAGCGGGTCGATCGCTATATCGTTTTCTCAAGAGTTTTCCGAGTCAAATCGCGTCGGTCCTCGCGAAGGTGGATGCGTTACACTCGTGAGAGAAAAAGGGGTTGGGTGAACTGCGATAGAACGCTCGAAAGTACACAGTTCAACGACTACAGAGAGGCGAAAAGACAGAACCGCGGAAGATACAGCTTTGTTGCGATTCGGTGAACAACCACGAGCAAAGCTCTACACTCTAGAAGTAACACGGTCTTCGTGGGTGCTCCACAAAGGCTCGTCGTTATCGCGAACTTTGGGGCAAAGTAACGAAGTGTGATACGAAAACGAGTGGACCTGAGAAGTGTACCAAGCGAAAGAGACTGATTGCGAGACTATTTTATGTATCAATTTTATCTTAGTTTTTTGAAAAAGTAAATTCGCGTTTTGGCGATACGATTTTGTAGAACTTAGATAAGCATAACTTATTAAAAAAATTGTTTATTACATGAGTGTAATGTTGAAAACAGAAGATACTGATACAGTATTTATTCCTTAAGAGCTCGTTTCTCAGCTACTCTCTAACAGCACGTTTTGGCCTACACTCTAAAAGCTCACACGATTCTGAATCTGGTCCTCAACATGAATCTCAGAAACTGCTGAGAAACGTGTCTCTCTCTACATCAATCCTCTGCATCAAGTGACGAGCTCTCAACGAATAAATATTGTAATCGTGAAACGATCATAAACGCTGCAGGGTAAACAGTCCGCGATCGACGAACCTCTGTGACAGGTTTACGAACATATATCGGTAATCGGGGCACAGGTGTACGCAAGTATAAGGCGGATTGTGGCTAGAGAGGGCGACAGGTTGAAGGGGCAAAGCAACGAGGGGGATACTCAACTACTCGAGCTATTGTCCGACGATCGATTTGCACGTGAGCAGGAGCGCTATCTCTCTAATAATAGGCGGATATGCGCGCGCAAGTCTTCTGCTCGTGATTTCGTTACGTCGAGGGGACCGCGAGCAGCCTTCATCGATGGCTGGAAGGATCATCGTCGATTTAACCGAGAGAAACAGAAATTGGAAAGGTTTGCGTGTGTTCTCGTCTGCCCGCTTGAGCATTTTTTCTCAAATCTATTCGACCCATAATTAGACTCTACATTGGAATTGTCTTTGGTGGAATTTAGATAATCGAATATTTGTTTAGAGTCGGTTTTATATATTTTATGAAAAATATAGAAAATCGAAATGAAATTGAACCAAAGGTAACACAGTCGATCATGGATCGAATAGATCGATAAAGTGCTCTAGTTGACTGGCAAGCACACCGACTGTCTCAACGCAAGCATGAATCAACATCAAGAATGGAAAGGATCCTTCTTTACACCGACTGACCCACGAGAGTCGGTCGAAACTCGACTCTATAATACGTCTTACCCGTTGAATCCTGCGTTTATCGAGGGACACGCAATCGATTGGTTGCATCATCGTCAGTTTCCAAGTGTCCCATCGGAGGGGTGGGGGATTAAAGGGGGTGAGTTCAGAGAGTATTTGAACGGCGAGTTTCTGTCAGAACTGGGACTATTCGAATACTGAGGAATACTGTTTGAATACTTCAATTGTGGACAATTATTTGAGTACTATTTCAATAAATTTGACTATTTAAATACCTCATTACCGAAAGATTACTTAAATACCATTTAAATACACTTGTCTATTCGAATATTGTTCAAAAATTCATTTTTACTGTTCAACTATAAAATTATTCGAATAGTCTCGAGCTCTGATATCATTCATTCCACGAAACGTCGACTAGAACTCGATTCCATCTGCCGTGACCCAGGTCACAGAGCGAAAAGCAAGCGAAACATAAATTCAGATTCGACGAATTAACCCCTTTCTCTGGGGTAGAGGCAGAGTCCGTCACGAATCCGAGCGACAGCAAGACTGAAATCCAGTTATAGCCACGCAAGTGGAACAAGCGAATTCAGCTTCGATCCATTAGTAGATTTCGCTGGGAAATTAACTGTCCCGGTTGGGTCTCGAGCAATTAACGAGCCTAAGGCTCGGTTTCGTCGCGTGCACGCGAAACATGCGACGATTCGAGGAGGAACGCTGTTCCCGTCGCAACTTTCACGTCCGCGTACGAAATTGCGTCTAGTTCCCCAACGTTTCTCGCGACCCTATTTTCTGGGCTATAATTGCGGCTTGAAACGAAACTCGTGCACGGGGAATCCAAATACTCGTCCTTTTCGTTGGACTACACATCCCTGTGCGGAGAACACCCAAGGACGTTTGAGTAACACGCATAACGGGGCCTACAACTCTAAACTTCGAACTTTTAAAGCTCTAAAGTACACTCATAAATTTCCAGAAAAATCACAAAGGAGACACTTAATTCAATTCAACTAAAACCACGGGTCAAGGGTCGCGAGGACGTCTCGAATCGCCTCGAGTTGTATGCAAACGCGACGACACTAGTGCACCTTCTCGGTGCAACCACGAATTTTGTGCGTGGTAAGAATACTGATATTAGTAGGTGATGATTCCCAGTGGGAATTTCCCGATGAGAGATTCCCAACGGGGAACCAAAACACACGAAGAGGATCTAAAACAAGATCTACAGTGACAAGGAGTGGGTGTCCTACCTCTAACGTCATCGTCCTCGATCGTTGTGCTGCTGTCGGTGGATTCCTTCACCTGGGAACCGTCTCCCTTCTTCGTGATGGTGCTCCGACCTGGAGCACGCAGAGCGTTTCAGTAAATCGGCATGGACGGGGCAGGATATTATTTTTTTTGTGTGGAGAGCGAAAGTAATCCAAAAAGACAAACAGAGAAGAGCGAGATGGAGCAGAAGAGGAGGCGTTGGACAGGTTCAGCCCGGATCGGGTCGAGTAGAGCACACACTGAAGACGGTCATCGAGGATCGAGGGATCGACGAGGATCGCACAGGTGAAAGATAGCGCGGCGCGAACTCAACTGCGGACCTGTCCACGGGCCCAGGCTCTTCCAGGCGCGTGGAAGTGGAGGGGATCAGTATGGTGGGGATCCTAGCTATGGACAGGCCTGAGAGACTGATCTTAAAATGGTTGATATAGCGATCTAGATGGATTTTAATTATTATTAAAATTTGGTGTATTTTATATCATAAAGTAAAAAAATTCTTTCCTGTATTTGGAAATGCTGCAGACATGATTTTACTTTGATTATTCGATCGGTACTGTATCTGAATCGCTAAATCAAAACGTGGGCTCAAAATCTCATCTTGGGAAACTTTTAACATCGTTCACTTTTTTAAATTGAACATGTTCGGACATAATTGGATCCGAAATTGGTCGTTCAACGTCACTTCTTTCGCTGTGAAGCTATAACGAGGATCTGAGAAGATTTCCCCTGAATGGAATTTCAAGAAAATGATACTTCGCTATCAGTCAACGTTTCTATAGATTACAGACGGCAATTAACAACACTACTATTACAAAAACGCAGTCTATGACTTGCAAATACTTGAAAATACAAGTTCCTCTTCAGGAGCTATCTTCATAGCTTCGTGCAGTAGATGCAAATTTCTACTTCGTTGCTATAACAGCCTCTCCCGTTGGAGGGACTTCAAGTTTGCGTGCAGAGACTATAAATGGCGGGTTGGAGTAGCCAGGCGGCGTTGTAGAGGTGACCTCGAGCAACCAATTCATTCTGGTCCAACCGTAATTCGAACTCTGAACAAATCGTGACTGGAATCGAACGCGAGGAGTTAGTGGAGCTGGTTCATCTTGGTTTCTCAAGGAATTCATCGGATCAGGTGGATAGAGAGAATTATTTTAGGTCAGACGAATCTAGATCTTCGTCGACCGTAGCCTAACGAAAGATCAGGCTTGAAGAGACTAACCAAGAGGAATGCAAACCGTAGAGTGTAGATAGATAGACAGAGAGAGTAGAGTGACAGAAGCCAAGATATAGAGGCGAGGAGAGAAGTCAGAAGGAAGAGATCAGAGAAACAGGATCGCAAAGGGATAGTCGAACACTCGAGTGCATGTGTTCTGCATGCGAGACAATCGTGATCAATCAGTTCGAGCAACTCTGCCGATGCTCTCAAGATGACGTATGGTGCCAGGAAAAAAAATGGTCCTCTTGTTCCTTTTACCTTTCTGATGGCTCCTCTCGAGAGCTCGGCTTCGTTCCGTGCCAGAAGCGTCGTAACGTTTTCATAAAAGTGGAAAAAAGTAGAAAAAAGCACGGTTGGAAACAAAAATTCATGCTGAAGAGCTGCGTGCGATTGCGTGTCGTTGGCGAGAGAAGAGTGTAGTGTCGTGCTTGCGAAAATCGCGACTCGAGGGGCAAGGTTACCGAAATTGCTCCTCGGACGCTGACGAAGATGTCCCTTCGACACTGGTATCGATTTCATTTAACGGGGGGGCTCTGGTATGATCAGAACTTTTATTTAACACGATGACTGCTAGACTAATTCACATGGAAATATCTACAGCAATAAGATTTTGTCTCGAGATTATTGGAAATTATAGAATTTAACATTTAAGTATCAATATTTGGCTGTAAAATTGATTAATTTAATCATAAATCCATAGTGAAAAGCTCTGTTACCCATATATAACGTTATGTGTTCAACGTGTTAAATTCGAAGGCGTGCAGTGGCATGACACAGACCCTGAACGTTATATTAACCGTTTAAGTACCAGGGGTCATTTTGAAAGTTGTTGTTGAATTCAGGCATGTGGCGCGACGTTTGCTGGGTTGTTATGATTGCAAGGAAATCCAAGAATCGCGCTTCTGTAATTGGATGTTTACAAGTACCAGGCGCGCGATCACGCGTCACACAGCGTCGCAGTACGTGCGTGGATAATTTTTTCAACGGTTTGATCGGAAGCACCGAGCATTCCTGGAATTACATGTTTGAAATATACTTGCGTTCTACGATTTACGAATACATACGCGAGACTGAAACGGTTAATCTGTTAATATGGACAATAGAATTGAAAAGTTCGTTTACGTACAAATAAGGGTAATTTTGTTCTTTCCTACTCCATCCGCATGGTCTCATTCTCTTCATCAAAGAGTGACTCGAAAATAACTACTGCACTACTTTCGCAAAATTCGATCTAATTTCGAAAAAATACAGAGCAGAAACTGACCGGTGCATCCTTCGCGTTTCTCTAAATTTCACAGCCTTTGGGGGTTGATTCTTCGCGATTAGGGGACTGTGAGAGCCACTCGCACGGTCATCTGTTAGCCGTGGAAAAAAGGTGGCGTCAAAGACGACAAGAGAATTACCAGTACGCATTAGAGAGCTGTGGGGCTCGTCTTTCTCGGGGAAAAATTGAATTACACGGTTGGCCCCGTAGGCGGACGTAATTATTGTCACAGCAATATCAAGCCTCAAAGGACGGCGAATCGTCTCTCGGCGGGGATCGAGTTGAATAATTTGCCGCGGGAAAAGCGGAGAGACAGGATGGAAGCCGCTGGGTTCCGACGCCAGGATAAATACGGAAGGGAAATTCCTCCCCAGAGTATAATATCCGTGTACTTTGGGAAGCGGACTCCCGCCACGGAGATGCGCTCGTCAAGACGCGTTTTATGCGCTCTCGCGTATTTTTATCTCGCGTACTACCATCGCAGGACCTCCCCTCGCGTCGAAGCAACCCCATCCTCGTCTGGATCACGTCCGTCTTCAATTTTTGGGGGTTGCTTTCGCTAGACTGACGTCGTATCGTTGAAACTCAATTGCTCAGGAATTTACCCCTTCGCTGATAACGAGCTCTGATTTTCTGCTTTCAAGGCTAGGCTTGGAAAATATTTGCAAGTGAATTACTCCAAAATATTCCATCAACCTCTTTTACTTCCTCAAAATGTTCATTTTACTCTCCAAGCCTAACCTCATAAACTTCCAGCCTTCGCGTGACTCTAAATCATTGGAGACGCGTGTAAGACCTGCCCGAAGAAGAGGAATCGATGGATAACGCGTTGCCTCGATACCAGAGGGCCCCAAGGATGGATACGAGAGAAGGGTACGAGGATATCGATGTTCAGTGTGAACGGCTCTTTTCGACATGCTTCTCTGGATGACAAGAAATGCGAGCAGCGCGAGTAGACAGACAGCCGAGAACCAGGCGCAAATAAAATAAATAAGCGAAGCCAAAAAGCGTGGGCATGCGATATGGCGACGATCGTTCGTACAGTTCCTTCTCCATACGTCTCACCATGAAATAAAATTGTTCAATCTTAATACACAAAGACATTCACATCATGAATCTAAATACAATGTACACAAATCTCACAAACTCGAATTATGAGGCTAGCTCTGTTCTATGCCTAGAAACCGAAGCGATAAGCGCCCCAGTCAATAAAATCGTCCAACCTCGATCCACGTGGACCTTCAGGTCGTGTGGGGACGTAGAACACGAGAGCGGGAAGCGTGACCTTGATTAGGCTAGCGACCACTATTTCGGGCTGCGACTTTTCGTTTGGAGGGGAACCAGCAACGAACAGATCGGCCATTGCACGATTCCAGCGTATGGAAGTCAGAGTTTGTATCGTGTGCAAGCGTGCCTTCGTCGTTTCGTAGGTCAGACGCGTCCCCTTTCGCTTGAGTGAAAGGTTCAGAAAGGGCGTGCCTTGCACCTCCGACCCACTTCGCGTAGCTAGAGTACCTTGTCAAAAAAAAATCAGTCAATAGAGTGTGTGAGAAAGAGAATGATAGAGATAGGTAGACAGAGTAGATATGTAGATAGACGGAGAGAACGATTGATCGAGTTTGGCTCGCGTTCTCCCGTCTGGAAGAATCGTATTCGATCCAGAGTTCATAAATACTTCTTTTTTCACTCGAAATTTATGGATCCGTCCACATTTGCATTTATATATATAACTCTCTCCTTCCACATCTCTTCTGAGGCCCCTTCACTTAGATTCAATGCATATTCTCTACTCGCACTTGAGAAACAGATTGTCCGCAATCAGCAAAACAACTTCCTCTTTAAAGACTTTAATTAAAATCTTTAAATTCCCCTCAGAATTAAATCTTCCACAGAATATCATCGTTCCATAAATAGATACATCTTTTCAAATATCATAATACTAGGTGAGACAGCTTACAGTCCCCACGTGAGCGATTTTCGAAGTCTGACAATGATTTTCCTCCAGCAAGAGAACGCGAGCTATATGTTCTCCCGTATCAAGGACACGATTCATGAGTGAAACGACAAGAAAATAATGATTCAAGCTTTGATCACGAATGGAGAAATCGCGACGACGAAGAAAGCACAGGTTTCACGATGAGTGAAGCGGTATTCCGATGTTCTCGATCGAGCTAGCGACACTAGAAACCAGTGACTGCGTAGCTGGTCGATTACGTTCAATCGATTCCCGTTACGGCCACTCTGATACGCCCCAACGCGATAGCGGAGACCTGGCATCGACAAATTCGCCGATGAAAACGTGAAAATGAGGCTCGCGACTCTGGTCACAGGATTATGGAGCTAATACGTTTGGGTTGTGGCATAAGTTATTACCGTGTTTGTTTAAATTAAGTGAGGTAGATTTTTAGACGTATCTCGCGATGTTTAAGTCACATTTTAGTTGATACTTGAGCTGGTTTGAGATGGTTAGATCGATATAAAAATGTTTCGAATAAATAATTTAATAACATAGAAAAAAAGCATGAAAAATATTCTTTTCTCACGAGAAATTGGAGTCTACTGTTTTTTTGATGTTGCACAACTAAAGGAATACGTATAAATGTGCTTACATTTCATCGTTTACTAAAACTGTGGATCGAATATGATTAAAAATGCTGACAATTAATTATGGCACAACCCAAGGCTTATCGAACGAATAAATTGTAACCAGAACGAACGAAGGAACGATGCGATGATTGATAATCAGACAATTGCAAAACGTTGCATCCAGGTTGGCGAGTTTTAAACGAACTTTCGTCACTAACTCGTCGCTAATTTTCTCGATTTATCTTCGTTTACGCGTCGATAAGTCCGCCTCGTGGAAACAGACGTTGAAATTAATTGTGTTTGTAAAGATAGAAGGCAACGTTCCCCGCGACGTGACGGCCCAGTAAACATAAAACAGGGCAACGATAATGATTGAAAAGCTGTTGGTCAGCTGACTCGTTAATATTGCAAATCGACGAACACCAAGATCGAGAGTCGGCTTACAGAGATAAATTCAATTAAACTTCCATCGCCTCGATAACGGCGAACAAAGCGAACGGATGCTTCGGGTAGGGGAACGAAGTTTTCCGAGTCGATTATACGTCGGTTGCTCGAAACAAATAAAGGGAACGAAAGGGAAAGAAAAAAGAACGGACGAACGATCGACGGTTGCCTTCGACTTTGTAATTGAAACAAATTGGCGACGAAAGTCGCGTTTACACGGCTCGTTCCCGCGGAAATTGTTACCTGGCAATGAAACTATTTGATGGTTCCGGCGATACCAGGCACGCGAGGCTTCGGGAAAAATTGCGCCGGTGTTTTTTATCCATGTAGTAATAGCAAGACGTGTGGATCTTTGTATTGAAATATTTCTAGATCGCAAAATTGATTCTAAGGGTAAAGTGGAAAATTAATTGTTAGAAAACATCTTTCATTCGCTGAGATAAAAATTGTTTTGTGTCAGGGACGCAAAGGCAGTAGTAGTACAATCTTTCTTCTAAAAACTGTAGAATCGAAGTGCAATCGATTATTTTCTTTGATATTCAAGCATACGTCTCTCGATCCGTCGGTACGGCTGTCAAAATTATTCTCAAACGTAATGTATCAACAAGTACCACCTGTAGAATTTTATTCGCCACATAGAACGTTACCTTCGTTTTACGTAATATTTGTTTCCACTCTTACGAGTCCTTCGCGAGCAAAGAAATCCTGTCCAAGTATCGACTCGCTTAGACAACTTCTTCCTTGACTCGTTCTCTTTCGGAGCGAGTCGAACTCGACGCACCGTCGATAAAAAAAAATATGAAAACATTAATTAACGCAAAAATGCCAGTCCCATTAACTAGTATAAAACTTTTGCTACCACTAATTAACATATAAAAATTCCAGCAGCATTGATTACTCGAACAAAGACTTGGAAGAGCGTAGATTCTCTGAACTTCCACGCAGCGTAGTTTATTTAAAAATTCATTCTCAACTAATTAACGCAAAAATTCCCGGTGGACGGTGCGTCATACCCTACCTGACTCTACATCGAGCGTGAAGTGTCTCCGACGATGTGTCTTTCGCACAGAAAAGAGTACGCAGTAATAAAAGGGGGCGGGGGCAGAACAAAAAGAAAAATAAATACACATAGGCTAATTACAGCGAAGTCAACACGCTGACGCGGTTTTGTCGCGCGTTTGTGTCCTCTACACGGCGCTGACAGGCGAAATTGTTATCCAGATAAATGTCTCGTCGAAAAACAATCTAATTATTCGAGACCTTGCCAGGAAACAATGCAATCTTCGATACACGCGCAGTGTTTAAAAAATAAAACAGAAAAATGATAACCAAGGAGTCGAAAAGTACACATTTTTCTAAACTTTGAACAGTATAAGAGTATAGAAAAAAAAAAAAAAAAACTATTAATGATTATCTCTTGAAAATCATCTCGATAGACCCATTTACACTGCTCAAAATTTTTAAAAATAACCCTTCCCTCGATCTATCAAAGATAATAGCGATCATCTTTCGTTCGACCATTTATTTGGATAATTTTTCTCATCTGAAAAGAAAAGACGCCCGACTTTGCTCTACGGATGCAAGATGCTCATCTACTCGACTAAAACGTAGGGGCTACAGCGTTCTAAGGGTAAGTTTGTGCTGTTCGTTCGTGTGTGGGAGTACAAGTACGCGCGCGTATAGTATGCACGCACACGCGTACGGATGTGTAAATACACAAAGTTGTAATATTGTTTATCGAGCATCTAGTACAGGAGGCGGACGAGTAAACGATGTGTAACTAACAAAGGAGGTACGTGTGTGAGTGTGTCCATGTAGCTGTAACTGTGTGTGGAGTTCTATGTGTGTAGGTGTGAGGGATGTGTATGTGTATATGTATACAAACGTACATAATACAGACATGGATTGCGTATAAATATTCATACCTAGTATTTTGGAACGTTACCGCGAGAGGAAACCAAGTTTTATGAAAAAAATACCGAAAGCGATTTTTTCGCGACGATATAGCCTTGTTTATCCATCGAGGGAACAGTATACAGAGTGAGTCACTCGAATGAGATGAACAAGTATCTCTAGGTTCGTTTGAGATAGCAAGAAACGAGAGATTCGTGCCATTTCGTCACTTTTTTTTTGCAAATGCAATGATGCACTTGGTAAGCTACATTTTTTGAAAAATAGATATAAATGATTCTTTTCGGAAGAACATGCACGTTGCACGATTAATATTTCGAGAGATGGTGTTAGAAAAAATTATGTACCAAGGGTATGAAAATAAATTCTTTTTCTTTCGGAAAAAACTGTACACTTTACTCGAACAAGTTCCAGTTTTTCAAAAAATAATTTTCCTTCCCACTTCGTTCGCATTTCCCCTCCAACGTTTACATAACATTTTATTTATTCCCACGACTGTAGTCGAAGTGGAATTGCACTTCGCAGGCGCACCGTTGCATTTAACGAAAAAAGAGTTAAAAATGTCTCCCTCGTTTTAATTTTTGTTTCCCAGCGAAACAGGAGGTTGAGGAGGCACGATTGCGCGATCCACCCGGTATAATAATTTTTTTACGACAAAGTCTGGAAAAATTCGCGAACAAAAAGCGGAATTTGTTGAGTTCCACGAACGAAATGAAAGTTATTTTCGCCCGAGCGTTGTCGTCGTTCCAAAATGTTCGGCAAGAATACGAGAGAAAAAGACAAAAAAAAAAAAATATGTAGATGGGTCACGAATGCGTCTCGTATTTCGCTGATGTCTCGTGGACGGAATAGGCGCTACAGAGTGGTCAGCAATACTGAACGCACAATAATCATTCGTGGGCGATTCTCGCTAGTGGACCGAAACAGTTGCGTTCGGTATTCGATATCTCGACGATATATTTTGGTTTCTCTTAAATTCATTTTGTATAACGTCTAAAATTTCTTTCTAAAGAAAAAAAAATAATTGAGAGATTTATAAGTAAAATTAAGAAGGTGTTATCGATGCACGAAATATGATTCCTAATTTATGAAATGGGCTCCACTTTCGAATTCGTAAAACGTGAATTCAAACGTAATATGCGAAATGATTTCACGAAGCAGTCGATGCGATAAATCTGTTCGTTGTTACTGTCGCTGAGTAATCGGCTCGTGGAATCCAAAACCAGAGATGAGCAAAATTTCATTCGAATAACGAATGACAAACAAAAACACTGTATATATTACGCATTCGATTAAACATATATTCAAATAAACCCCTATCCTCGACGCCAAAAATAATTTAACTGTCCAATCTAGATTACAATTTTTAATAAAAAAAAAAAAAATCGTTCATTCCTTATTCGAACCGTGGTTTCTAAAAAACGTGTTCGAGAGACGACGAAGCATGACTCCCCGATGATCTTTAAATTCGACCGATGAGCGTGATGAATGAGAAGAACTGCTTGAGTCCACTGCGACGACGATTCGCGTTACCCAGAATATTCCAAGAATCGATCAGGTGCATTCAAAGGGAAATCAAAAAATTCGGGGCGTGCCTTTTCGAGAGAGACAAAAAAAAAATAAGGACAAAGACAAAGAGAATCGCAGGCATCGTGTCACCATCGAAACACAAACATCTGGTACTGGTTTCGTTCTGGGTAACGTAAGACAGTCCTTGCAGGATATGAGGTGCGAGCCAAGTGCATCGACTATGAGGTACACCAGGTTGTGAACGAGTATCATGACGGTTCGCTAGAGTGTGCAGAGCGAGCACGGCTGAAATTTCACCCCCGAGAATCAACCACTCCTCTTTCAAGGGATCACAGTCCTCGAAAATGACCATTTTTTCTGTGCTTTCTGCGATTCGATCCTTAATCGTGTACATTTTTTCCTCAGCTCGACTCATACTTTAGTTCTACCCTTTACCCTACGCTATCATTCTACTTTCCCATAATCTTTCCAATATATCCCAAAATAAGATTAAAACTTCTTCCTGTCCCAAACCAAGGTTGGTAAAAATGGTCATTGTCGAGTATGATCTTCTCTGTTGAATCAGGTGTGAATTTCACCCCCGGTGCCCCAATCGCCGTGGATCTGTAGGCGAGGATCGACGTATGGGACTTTAATTCGTTCGAGCAGGAAACGATCGGGCTTCATTCCGCGGCCCTGGACGATTTTGTTTCGTTTCGTTTCGTTTCGTTTCGTTTCACTATCGGTCGTTAAACTCTGTAACGAAATTTAGGCGACTCGGTGAACTCGATTACGTCGAACCGTCGACGGATATATCGACTCGTTAATTCTTCGCGAACGGTCCCAACGAAATTTTCAAACCGACGCAACTCGATTAAGGAGGCGTTGCGAAGTTCTCTTGTGCAACGTAGCGACTGGAATCGCGAGCTACCGCGGTTCCAGCGAGGCACATGGAACGGGGAACACCGCACCGATTCTGATAAAACTTTGCAAGGTTTGCGGAACTGCCAAAAATAGGGGATGCTATGAAGTTTCATCTCCCACCCTGATGCTTGGCTTGCAATCTACGTTCGAGGGGAAACTCGATTTCAGAGAAACTCGTCGGATTCTTTAAAGGGAATTCTTGGGGGTTCTGTAATGGGAAGCAATGTCAGTGCAAATCTGAAACCTTGGGAGGTTGGTGGAGTTCCATTTTTGTTTATCATTATGTATGTATTTTTACTTATGCAAATTTTAGTCTACTTTGCAATATTCTTTTTTGAAAAATATAAAATCTCCCTTCACATTCAATCATCTAAAAAAAAGTGACTTTTACAAAAAGCTAAAACATCGAGAGGTACATTCACCCCCTCAAGTTTACCTTACCCTCTAAAGAAATATTTGTCCTTTATTTTCGACCTCCAAACGCCCAGATTCATCCGAATCCCCTAACGTTCCTCCGCGAAGGAAACCCCTTCCAAATGTTCAAGTTTTCAAGAGTGGTTTTCGCGATAACGTTCGTAATAAGTGAAACGAAACTGCGTGAGCAGGGCCACGCTGTGAAGCACCTCTTGAAAAGAATGAAAGGGCTGATGAACAGAGAGAAAGAGAGAGAGAGAGAGAGAGAGATTCTCTATATAACAGGGGGCTGAAGGGGTTGTGTAGGGGTGTGCAAGATGGAATGAAGAACGAGGCGGGTTTACGGGGTTATGAATTCAGGGAACATAAAGAAGTGAGACAGAAGTAGGCGGGGGAACGACATAGATGGTGGTAGAGAAAAGAGCGACAGAGAAAGTAAAAAAAAAAATAGAGTACAAGGGGGAGAGGGGTTCGGGAACGTAAAATTTAATAGGAGACATAAAAGTACTGTCTGTCGTGGTCCATGAAGCGCTGAAGAGGGCCGGAGGTACTTACCCTGTGTATCATACTTACTGGAAAAGTTCCGCGTCGCCAACATGGTCGTCAGAATAGCGCCCTGGGGACAAAAAGCAACGGTGATTATTCTCTCGAATTAATTGGGGCGGAGAAAAGACGTGGAGTGAACGCGGGTGGCTACGGGGGTGCTCGTTACTCGTTTAAGGGCTCCCCTTTAGGTGAATAAAAATTAATTTTGCAGATAATCGCGCGACATCCGTTGCCTCAGACTCTGGTGATCTTCTTGAACTTGGCTAAACTGCGATCAAATTGCGGGCAATTGTCGTTGCTTTGTGTTGTCGGTTGAGTAACTATAAGTGTTGGAACTCCTGGGGTTGTTCATATAATATTCAGTGACACTGTATACATAATCTCGCATAAATATCTTCAACGAGAACGGTCACACAAGATCTACGATATCTGGAAGCAAAAGAAACCGCCCTACACTACAAATCAAATTCGCAACTCAGCCCAATTAATACAACTTTGATTAGCATTTTTCTGTTCTAGACAAGGTCAACAATTAACAGAAGATCCACAAAAGTGATTGAAAATCTAGTTTCTGCCTACGTGAAATTCCAAATCTATATATATCCTAAATGCTGAACTTCTGATAAGAACAGCGTGCCTTAAAGAACTTTTGCACCGCACATATCGAATTAAGAGTTCTTTCTCCGCAGTGGCAGGGACTGCAATGCATCAAAACGCGAGCAAGAAGTCAGCTTCGAACCGCGAGCAGATTTGCGGTGGCGAATATCAATCAAGAAACACGAAACTCGGGGAGTTCTTCCGTGAAAAATCAAACGACTTCGTTGCGGTGGTGAAAAACAGTAACTCGACCTTTGTTATTCGTTCTGACCAACCAATGGCGCAATAACGTTCCTCGACGGGTAACGTACCGTGCTTCTAATTAACCGAACGTGCGATCGGGGCTCGATGGAAGCTCGGGAGGAAAACTATCTCAAACTCGTTTAATTGGAATTTTATTTAGCACAGTGTTCGCGTGTTGACCCCTTCGCTAGCGGGAATTCGTTCTCCCGGATAAAAAGATTTGATTTTTGGCAAACAAACGAGACGGATTGTTTTACGTCACGTTAGTTTTGTACATTCTTTGGGATGTTCTTGTCAAAAAACAAAAAAAAATATATATATATATATATTAAAAGAAGTGGAGTACGTATTGACGAATTGAAAAGAAAGAAAAACAAAAACAATTCGCTGTAATGTTTGTGATTGAGCTCGATCATTGTCAATTCTCGACTACGTTCAATTCTTTCATAAGGTCTTATGAAGCTTCCGGTTTACTGTATCACGTTATTAGACGGTGAACTTTGGACTCGCGCACGAGAGAGTCGCGACTAACAGAGATAAGCAAAATTCTCACTAGGCTATTTTAGTTTAACTCATAAATACGTCATCTACTACAATTCAATTCCTCATTCCTAATTTATTTGAATTCTCCTTCTTCTTCCTAAATTTTGTATCACTGATTTATTTAACGCTAATTCATTGCAAAATATAGCCACGTCTGGTAACTCCTCACGCTCCAAGAATTCAACTGTAACAGTATTCCCGCGAGCACTCGTTCACGGTAGATCGATCGATTAACTTCCCGCTGATTAATTTGCATCTCGAGCGTTCTTTCTCTAAATTAAACGCCCCATGTCGTTGGTCTCTTATGCACTCGCTTGAATTCGTCGCGACGTTATTACGCCGAAATACGTTTCTTTTTTTGTACTTAACAATATAAAGGTTAGAAGAATCGGTTAATTGTATAACCGGTTGAATCGCGCGATGATTGCTAGAAAAAAGTGTCTGACAGGAAGCTTAAAATCAAGAGATTTGCAGTTCAATGTTTAATAGTGCGGATCAAAATAATCTCCTTTTGCACGGTGACAGAGGAGACCCCAATTCAACTAGAATATTATTACAGAACACGGTTCCAAAGGCTCGTACTTTCTGAACGGGCGTGAAATTTGAAAAATGATGACTGAAACCTTGCTTTATTTCACGTGGAATATTCTATTTTCCGATATCGTAAAGATCTCTCGTGGCAATGGCTCGTACCGACACACTCCTCGTCGAAGAGCTCGAATCGCCGTGCAACTCGAAACTCCCGCTCCCGTGTGAAAACATCAAAGGAACGTTTTCCACCGTGGAAAAAAAAAGCGAAACGCAGGGAACGTCGCGTCCGATCGAAGATTACCAAGGTTACAGAGCTCGTTGGAGTGTCCCTTTGAGGCTCGAAAACGAAGGGAGGCGAACAAAGCGCGCGCAGAATGAAATCTCTCGCAACAAGTTCCGAGTTTGAACACGATCGAGGGTGCGGTTTAATAATACGTGCTGAAACTCGAAACTCTGTGTTACGCATGGTTTTTCACAGCCGTGAAAAGATGGTTTTCACGTGTGTCGATTGAATCAAAGTCATAAATATTTCGTGAATTGATAATGGAATGCTGTATGATGGAGGGTACCTCGGGGATGATTGCTTCCTGTTGTCTGCACAGCACAAACTTCCTTTTCAACGCCCTCATGGCTCAGTGTGTCTAGGTCTTGGTTCGTTTTGATTCAATCTTCATCCACTTGGTTAACACTTTGGAGTATCTTTCAGGAGCGACGTTTCCAGAAACGGAAGGATGAAAGAAAGTGTTTTACGTGAAATTTTGGTTATTGGTGGGGTGGCTGGATTAAATTATTAAGCGGTTTGTAATAGTGTTTGCTAATTGAAAAACTGGTGATTCAATGCTTCCCGTCTCTAAGATATAAACAGTGGACATGGAAGAATAATTGCTTTATTTTTGAATGTTTGTTCTGTGGACGTTGATGTATACCTTCAGCTGAGTGCGTAACTTTTCAACCCCTTAAGATTTGAATTTCAAATAAAATATCAACTAAAGTGGCGATAGTAGGAAATCAGGATGAATTTATGTTCGAATGTGGTATCCGATACGCCTTACTCATTGGAAGACACGGGACTCGCTTGGAAGCGAATGCGCAATACCTGTCCCTAGTAATTCATTGAAATACGACACTATAATCCTCAATATCCTCTAATTATTCCCAAGTTCTACGACCGTGCCATTAACCAAAGTTAATCCTGACAGCTGATCACGGAACGTTACTGACCGCGATACTTAATATTTGAAACGGTAATATCCTTCATATCTCCTCAACAAATAATTAATTCCTCGCGCAAAAAAAAACATACGCGCCCTCTGAATACATACAAACAAGCACGCGAAATTCGAAGAAACCATCGCGAACACTGGCCACGAAAAAAAGCTGAAAAATTGGCGAAAAATTGTCTGCTCCCAAGACCCCGAAGGCTCCATCAAATGGAAAGATCGCGTGATTGGAAGCTCACCGCGCGACTCTCGACGTCCGACTGCGCTCAGATAGCATCGATCGGACCTGACAAACGAAAAAAAAATTGTATTTACTTGAATGGAAGCAGACCGCGGTCGGGACGTTGTTATTTATGCGAATACCGTTGCACTCGATATGCGAGGCTTACTCGATCACTGCCAAGCGCAAGACGTACAATCGTTGCAATAGTTACGACTTATCAATAGATCGGAGATGTATTTATCGAGCCGGCTCGTTTTATCCCAGTGGCTGCTTTCAAACGGATTGAAACCACCGTGGCACGCGTGCAACAACCACACCTCGCCCTAATGGCGCACGAAACGTCGACATGGAAATTTAATAGTTCGCTGTGAACGGGAGGGACAAGTGGCTAATGAGCTACGCGTGTTGTTGCCATAATTATAAATTATAATTTCGCGTGGGGATGGATTTGCGGTTCGAGGTGACGTCAACTTGTTACCTGTCGGATAACAGAGGCGCAGATGTAAAGCTGAGTGGTCTTTGGCAAGGAGAAATTAATTTTGTGGGACAGGTTGTTTTGGGAAATTATTAATTTGGGAATGAATCAATGTTAGTCGGCTAATTGTTTCAGTGGGTAGAGGAAAATTAATTTTGTAGACAATATCACATATGGACCTTTTTGTATGTAAGATAAAAAGGCTGAAATAATCGTCTCACTCTCTCTTTCTTTTGCACAGGAGATAATTGTGATCCGACACTGCACAATCAACACGATTTTCCACGCGTACACGCCAAGACTGCTCACGAACACATGTCACAGTTGACTGGTATCATAAGAGCACGCACACGCGTCCGGTTCGATTCAATTCAAACGACTGAGCTCGTTACCGTGTCACACAATTACGACAGACACCGTGAGCGAGGAGGGGAACCGGAAATTCACGAATTCCTAATCAACGACGACTTTGTCGTCGCCAATCACCGCGACTCGGCGCTAAGAACAAAAACAGTCTATGGGTGGGGACGGTGTCCTTTGCAGGTAGATCCAATACGCGTCGAGTGATTTCCTATCTTTAATTCATGCTCCCTGATGCGACGCCCACTCGCGCTGGTGTGGGATTAGATCAGTGGTGCGCAATCCTTTTCGTAAGCGAAATTAAATTTACCAAATAATTGAATCCTTATTGGATGAAATGAAATTAATTTTCGACTGAAATAGAAAATATAACAAAATAACACACGTATACAGTGACGAAAAAAATAGTTGCCCGTAGAAAATACCAAAAAAGAAATATTTAAACGTGAACTGTAATAAAGACAGGATCGTTTTAAGAAGAGAAGGACCTAGCGAAACGCCAGAACCTAATTTCGAATTCTGACCAGGCCAGCACGGTTCGTGGACGGTTTTCGGGGCTGGGCCAATGATTAAACGCTAAATACTAGCTTATCCCCAGCACGCGACACGGGCTATAGATCATTTAACGGGCTGACGCACCTTAACATGTCCCGAATCGAAACTCGCGTGTAACTAGTTAGCAGAGTTCTCCTACAACGTTGGCAACATGTTCATCGAGGCTGGATTCTATTAATCGAGAAACTCGCTGCCCCGTATCCACCCTCTTATTACGCGTCCAAGGGATCGTCTAATTGAACTAGATAGCACGTTACTCACCTTTAATTTGCGCCTTGCGTTAAATTTCTTCAAACAATCCACCGTCTCTTGTCTGTGGACGACGGATGCGACACGTTCACGTTGCTGAAACAGAGAATAGAGGTTTTGCTGGCTCTATCGCTACGTGTTCATTGGTTGTACTCCTTGAAAATTATAGAGACCACCATCTGAGCGTAATAGTATAGTGCAAATATTGTGGTTTCTATTCTTTTCAAGAGGGACACCTCAAAAAAATGAGAAGTAGATGAATGGAAGATTTAAGATGAAACGAGATTAGAATCTATTATTCTTGGACTTGTTAAACTTGAAGAATTTCTGCCAAAAATGGTATCTATGAAATTGGACAAGTGAACACGCAGCATGACGATAGGGGGATGATCTATGGCGAATTGTACTCACGCAGATCCATGGATGCTTCAGTGCCTCGCTGGCGGTGATCCTTTTGCTAGGATTCACCGTCAGCATCTGATTGATGAGATTCTTTGCTTCCGGCGTCACAGTGTCCCATTCTGGGCTGGGGTACTGGCGAATAAACAAGGAAGAAGATTAATTTACCGTTCGAGAAAGATCGAACCTCCCTTTTAGGGGACACGCAAACTTTTAGGATCAACGAGCAGCCGATTCCAGGTGAGCACTGAAAAAAGATCTTCCAAAGATCCTCACAGCAAGTACGACACCTTTCAAACCTTAAAAGATGACATAGCTCGCTTGATGATACATTATTTTACTGACACAGGTTCTATATTTAGTTCTGCTAAAGAAAGATTTTAAATCTCGTTGGATGATGATTATTTTCGATTTCATTTTGAATTGTTTAACGCGTGCTATTGTTTTGTCGAGGGGTGTAGACGGGTTTCTTACGTCGTACGATCCAGCCTTGATCTGCATGTAGAGTCGACCCTGATCCTCGTCCCAAAACGGCGGATAACCGACGAGGAGGATGTAAAGGATGACGCCACACGCCCAGATGTCGACTGGCTTGCCGTAAGGTTCCTTCTTGAGGACTTCCGGACTGAGGTAACCGGGCGTTCCAGCGAAACCTTATCGCATAACATTTTTATTCAATCACAGGGAGAGCAAACGTATAGAATGATTCATAGAAGCCAAACTCATCGAGTGCACTCTATGAAATTTGATAAATTTTAAAATACAGTGGTGAACCACTGGTGAAATAAATTTTGCTCTTAACAACAGACCACTCTGAAGTGAGTGCATATTTAATGTTAATTAAAAATCAAAGTTAGAATTCGTAATTAAATTAAACATTATCCTGTTGCTGCTCGTATTCAAATGAGATCTCACACATCGCCCGCGCGACAATTGATAGTGTATACTACGGAGGGATATTAATATTCAACGAATGATTAAACGTAATGAGTTTCGTCTGATGCGGAAATCCATAATAAAATTAACCGAAGGAATTGTTAACGATTGTCGCGCGAATAATCGTCATTATAATATTTCGTTAAAAATACCCGTTGCTCGCGATAGGATTGATCTCATCATTCCTGGTGAGGTCATCGCTGGGATTTTCCGGGGGAACCCCTTCTGTGGTCGCTCGAGAAGCATAAATAGAACCACGGGAACCTAAAATTTTCATTCCCGCTCGGATGTTCGAGCTCTAAAGACCTAAATTAATATTAATCCGTGCTTTATCCTCTACCTTATGATTTTATATTATGCGCATATTTAATCCCTGGTATAATTTAATTTCTCGGCGTAAACTTTGCCTCGTGTAATCGTTTCTGCATTTAATTTCGTTTATCGATGTTCACGAGATAAACATTCGTGTATTTTAATAAATATTGAAATTCTCTTCGCTTCGGTCTACCTATGATTGCGTATCTAATTTATTTTAAAATTCAGATTTCTCTGTATGGATATTTTCAGGATACTTCGTGTATCGGGGCGGGGGTGATATGAAAGAATTTCCTGTGGAAAACAGAGTAAAACGGTTGAGAAGGTTCCTCGACCGCAAACACAATACATACACGGAGCGTTCTCGAGTGAAAATCTCAGACGTGGAATCTATTTTGACTGCGAAAATGCAGGAAGTTTTCCAATAGCGCGTGAAAACTTCCATGGAGTTTCCCAGGAGGAAAAAACAAACGAGAACAGGCAGTCGAACGAGGCCGTTTCGACGTGACATGGCCTCTACACAGGCTCTTTACCAACTGATGGCGAATATTTTAAGAAAAGCTAGGAAAATGATCAAGAAAATTTTCATCGTAACAGCGGTACATTTTGAGAGGCTTGGATATTAAAATGAAATATTAAAAAATGTCTACACTTATTGAATCTACATTTTTGGTTGTGCACCACTGGTCTGCATGTTGTACGACGTCTATTAAACATGCAGAGGGGGGCAACGAGGGTGGTAAATGACTGAAAATGTCGGCAGTCGAATTTGAACCGCAACAGGCTAGAAAACGCTCAACGAAAAGAAGGAGTACGCGTCGTTGAAAGTAAACCGGGGAACATTACACCGGCGGAAAAATTTTATTCCAGTACTTCCGCGCTTTTCCACGAAACGATTCTCCTTTTTCCCCCCTTTTCACGTTCAGCCACCAGCTTCCGGAAATTTAAACCAACGTAAAACAAACCCGTGGCGTCCATTTGTTAGCTAAATTAGCTGTGCCACGAAACGAATTTATTTAACTTCCGAGTCTGTGATTTGCGTCCGATTCCAAATCGACTGGAAGCGCGTCACAATCAAAATTGCACCAAAGGACACAATGTCCACAATAAAAAAAAATACAAAAATAGAGCGTTAAATAGCGCAGTCCTGCTTGTGTATCAATTGTTTCTGTTTACTGTTTATGTGCGTAACGGGGTCGCAGGGTTCATCCACCCTTACGAATACAAATTACGCAATTACAACGTCTCATTCATAGTTCATGAATCCAGCAATAAATTGTTCATATGAATTATTGTTGGCGTGAAATAATTAATCGAGGACTATATCAGCTCGAGCATTATCGTTCGTTGACTATTAATGGTACATTCGTCGATAGAAAATTGATACAGGATGATCCACTTACCGAACCATGCTAGCGCGTCACCCTGCACTTCGATCGCCAATCCGAAATCAGCTAGTTTCACAGCCGCGCCTTTCGCCTTACTCGCGAGCAGCAGATTCTCAGGCTGAAACAAGAAGGATAGTATCCTTTAACTAAGATATAAATAATTTCGTCTATTCGCGTGACACGCGTCACGAATCTGGATTCTATAGCACGTGCAAATATTGAGGTGGGGCTTTTGCGAGTACTATATGGAATGTCGATTGAATTTTCGTTTCCATACGTACTTTCAGGTCCCTGTGCACAACTCCATTATGGTGGCAGTGGTGTACGCTTTCCAGGATTTGCTGGATACAGTGAGAAGCGTCTGCTTCGCTGTAGAATTCTCGCGCGACAATGTCCTCGAACAGTTCTCCACCAGTTACTCTATAGAAAAATACAATAAATAGCTGGATTAAAACTGTAAAAGCTTCGTCGTTCGAGCAACGATTCGTCCACTTTAGATCATACTAACACTATAGATTGAATCTATTGTTTTAATATAAATAGATCTCCAATCCTAAACAGCATCGAAAATATTTTCGAACACAAGATATTTTTTCGATTCTCAATTCTCAACAGATAAAAAATCTGCAGTCCGGTAGGACAAAGACACTAAGGAATCTGAATTTCAAGAAGAAATTAAGACGCTTGAAACGATCAAAGGCTCGAGCTCCTCAAGGAATGAATTGCACCAAGATGTAGATTATCAGTTACGTAGTTTTTCATCGATCTTGGAAAAGTTCAGCAAAGCAGGAAATGCCCCGCTGAATTCTTCCACTCGAACGGATCACCGCGAAGTTCCTCGCCGTCAAATATCGCGATACTTTCCACCGTGGAATATCGATACGATCAGGCAGATTCGTTAATATGCAAATCGAGGTTGATTAAAATTCACGAGGACGGCCAGCTTCAACAATCGGCGGCCGACTAATTAACAGCTGCAAATTAACAATTACCGGTCTCGATCGGGATCGAGAGGGAGTAAGAAGAGGCAGAGGTTTATATATAGGGTGGTTCGTGTAAACTGTTACTGAGCCGTTTTATCAGAAAGAAATGGAGACATTGATTTCATTTTTGATGTTGTTAAATAAATGTTATCAAAAGTACATGTCTCCCAGGCCAATATTCGAAATCGATGCGTACGTAATGCCCCGTACCGGATGGGGTCGTCGCCGATTTCCTAGGATCATTCGACGTCGTGATTAACTCGATTAGAAACTTTTCGACCCAACGCGACGTTATCGTCGACTGCCCGCGCGTTTAATCTATGATTAATCTCGCCCCCGTCGCTCTACTTACAGATCAAAGACGAGGTAATGGTAGTTCTCCTCCTGTATGTTGTCGTGTAATCTCACTGTAACAGAAAAAGGGATGAGGCTGGTTTAGTAACGCTGAAATTTAGACTGCGCTAGGGGTAGGAAAACAATCGATGCGATTAATGGATCTTATAGCGAGGTATAAAAGGTTTTCCAAGAGAGGTTTTAGGATCTTGGAATTACCATTATTATAATTTTTTTTTTTTTGCAACAGAGGTGCAACTCATATTCATGTACGCATTTAAATAATAAAAATTGAATTCATCTTTCTCTCCCTCTTTTTTTTCCAGTGTGAAAAAGAATTACGTAATAAATTATTGAAATCCTCATGAGAGGATCTCGGAATTTCATCCTTGTTACTTTTTCTGAAATAAGAAGGTAGTATTTCAGTGTAAAGAAGAACGAATAAATTAATTAAACGGAGCCCAAGAAGAGTTTCTTGTTTAATGTGAGAGGATCCTAAAATTTAATGACACAGCCAGCACAAAAAAGGAGTCCAAAGGTTGGAACAATGTTTCAGCAACGACTGAAGACGCGGAAGGAAAATTGTCGCGGTATCGTGCAAACGATCTTCACGGTCGTTGAACAAATTGCATCGACACGGTCGCGTCGCGTCGCATACGAATAGCGCCATTAGGGATCCGGATTTTTGCGCGACCAGCCGACGGCGGGGGCCAATTAGCCTCTCGAAGGGCCGTTTTTTAGTTAACCAACGCCTGTGACGCCCTACCACCGCCGGGTCTAACGAATGGCGTTGTAAATTAGTTTAACGATCAACAAGGTATGTATAATAAGCGACTATTATCATGAGACTACCATTCCTTGAGATTGGCTATAATTTACGACAATTATGCAATCATTATCAAAATCGGAACAGGCATATATCTATGCTAGGTTTATTCAGGAAATGTACGTTTTACAAACTTAAAATTTAGAAACGCTTGTTTCGTTCTCAAAAATTGATCTCTCCTTTAATTAAAGAGATGTAATGATAATTACTGTTAGCATGACGTAATTTCGACGCCAGGGTATCGAGACATAGCTCGAGTACGGGGTGTCGCTTCGCTAACGCAAACGAGTAGGATCGATTCGGGAATAACCGGGTATCGTTTGCATCCGCGACAGTTTGCTCGATCGCGACGTTCATTAAGGTCAACGAAGAGACATTCCTCGCGATACAATACGACGTTCTCGTCGAATCGGCCTTAATTAATGTCAAGTGAAGCCACGGACCGAATCTGCGCGAAAACTGTCGTCTCTGACGCGCTTCATTCTCTATGCTAAACAAGTCTTGCATTCGCGGGTCACGCGATTATTTTTGGAAATGCTGGACTAGTAAGAAAACAGTATGGTAAGTTCTATGCCAAACATTTCAGGATTGAGGTTTGTTTCACTGATCGACTAGAAGCGATTCTCTACTTTCAGATCATTTTTGAAAATTATAGAAGATAGATAGAAGATTATAAGATATAACAGAGTCTGACTCTGTTAAGGGTTATAATATATTTTGTCACGTATGTTACTTTAAACCTGTTTAACCAGCAAAAAGCAACATCAGTCTCCCTATTTTTATAAAATATATTTTTGTCCAGGTTTATGTCAGACCTGTCTGGATAGTGTAAGAAGAAACGGGAGCGCACGCGTGCAATTTTTAGAATTCGATAATAAGCGTTCGATATCGAGTCCCCTGAATCGAGCATTGAGCAAACTTTCGTTCGGATAAATGGAATCCTCTCGTAGTTTCATTATTCAACGCGCCGCGCTAGAAATAGCCGCGAGCGCCTCCAAAACGAATATAAATCGCAAACGTGACATTTAATATTCGCGACATTTTACGATTGCACCGTGAAAAGCTACACCAGACGGAAAGTTCAAGCAAGGCACGGTTGGAACTGTGAATGTAATCGCGCAAAACGCCTAACTCCGCGTCGCGTTGCGTCGAGGTGTGGCTTCCGGGATCGATACTTACGCCAGGTACTGTCGTTTCTCTTTCTGGCGACCAAGATTAAGAATATGGAATATTGGAAAATCAATTTTATTGTGCACTTTGAAACGTTGGCTGATCCTTCTATTTTTTAGATATTTTTGTATCAATTCTCAAACAATATTCGCACGACCCACTGGGAACTCACGGGCCATACTTTAATTCCACGATAATTATCATTTTTACAACAACGAATTGATGATAAAATTCAGTAATCAAGTAAGAGAGTAATCAAGAACCACTGCTTCGTAATATACGTTTGTTTACCGATTCGCAGTTTACAATGTCCACCGACATATGTTTCATAGATGAAACCTCAGAAGGAATTTACCGATTCGAGGATGAAACGCCACTTTGGCAAGAAAATGGATTTCCCCAATATCGTCCTCGTCCCTTTGTGTGCCACTATGGCTACTCCAGAACACGACAAGCCATATGAAATTTTTTCCAGCGCCATTATCCGCTCCACGCGTCGTCACGACGCGCGGCAATCGCGACGTCGAACAAAAGATTTCTTCGGGCATAATTCGCGAACAATGCCGCCGCGATAAGAGGTTCGCGTTTATCGAATCAGTCACGGATTCCGAGTGGAAACAAATTGTCACTCGACGGAGCGAACATTTTCACTCTGGCTGGAATTCAATGTCAGCGATTCGATGAAATTCGGAAAATTAAAATAAAGTATAACGTGGTACCGTAATTCGTTCGAATATATATACGTATATGTATATACGCACACAGAGGTACAAATATGAATGTATAATACCGTAATCGATTCGTTCAAAGAATCGAACATCATCTCGTCACGTCGAACGAGGCGATAGTCCGCAGAGCCGGAGAAAAATGAGCCGATCGGAAACGCGGTTTCTCTCGCCGATAAAAATTCCCATAATAACGGTCTCTGGTTCACCAGCCTCTGATCTCCCTCTTGATCCTTATTGGATCGGTCGAGGGTATCAAAGAGCGGGAAGATAGGCTCCCCTACTTCTCCTTTTGATCGGTTTCAGGATCATTTGGAATGGATGAAGGCCAGAGAGAGGATATCTGTTCCCCGAACGGGGCGTTTCGTTCTTACGGACGTCTCGTCCGTTTTCATTAAATCCCATCGACTTTCATGGTGTCCCACGCGTGATACTCTATATCAGATATCCCCAAAATATGGGATGCGAGAGAAAATTGTCGCGAACATTGAAATATATTCGTTTAGGGTGATCAGAGTGGTATGGGAGGACCTGACGCACGCGTTCGGAAGACTGGATAAATATTGTAGGTGGAAAAGAAGAATTTGCTAGGGAATTTAACCTTTGGAAGGGAGAAATCACGTAACAAATGAGTTTACGTTACTGCAGAGCAAAAGAAGGATTACGTATTTGTAACTAATTTGATCAGACAGTAGTTCCAATATTTTAGAAATGGGTAGAAAGGAAGGGTTGTCCACACGCCAGCAGCTGAAGACGAACGGCGGACGTCTACTCTGGCGGACGTCGAAGTCTCGACTTCAAAGCTGAGTCGAGTCGACGATACTGAGAATCGAGCTGGCAGAAGACGACGAATCGTTGCACAGCGTCCGAGAAGCCATCAAGTTGCGGCTAAGGCGATTAGACGATTGAAAAGTCGTCTCTCCAATGCGAGTACCTCGTCACGGGGAAGCTCGTTATCACTCCGCGTCTTTATCGTGACTAAGGTTGACGCTATTTAAAACTGAAAGGTCAAACGACCCTTCGAGGATAGTCTAGGTTAGTAGTGGTCATCATCAGAAATCAGTTGCTCCTCAGGCCAACTAAACCTGATCTACTTTTACTTCTTTAATATTACTTCCAACTATCTATATAATTCATAACAGTATCATGGCTCAGAAAGATTTCTGAAAGGATATCCAAGGGGCTAACCACTCCAGTAGAAGTTTCCGAGAGGAAAATCAGCGCCGACAAGCGTCGCAGAAGAAGCAAAAAAGCAGGAAAAATGGAGAAACAGAAATCGACGAGGGCAGCGACTGCGAGGGAGTCGAGAAACGGTGGGTCGAGGAGGATCGATAGGTATCACTTGTTGACTGGAGACGAACGTAAGCTCCTACACGCCATGATGGAAACGGAACAGAAGAGGACACGGTAATTCATTGGTCACGTCCAGTCGATGGATAGAGTCGTACCATGAATAAAAGAAACCCTGCCTCCTTATGAATTATGGAATCGACTCGACCGATTTAACAAACTCCGCGGCTTTTGTCGCCGAACCGCGAGATGCCTGCTTCTAATTCGTTGCGCGACACCTACAGCTGTTCTACGTGGCCAATGAAATTCCATAGTCGAACATCGAATCGAGTATGGAACGAATCCACAGCATTTTTTAGCGAGGATATTATCGAACTTGCCGTTCCAACCTCTTGACTGTTTTTATTTCAAGCGGAACTTTGATTAAATTTTTAGAGTCTGATGAAAAATGTTGAAAATACCTATTTTTACCATGCTCAAGCAAACGACTTTTCTTACAAACACTTTCTTTAATTGCATACAAAAATATTTGAAGTAATTCGTGTTTAGCTAGCACCTGGAATGGAAGCACATTGGGATTGATTGGTCGCAACGAAGTCGAAAATGTGAAAGTCGATCGACAAAAGATGTCGCGTGGAGCATGAAGGAAGCACGGCGGAAAGAGGATGCTGAGTATTGATCTACGGTCTTTCCTCGCTGCTTTTGGCCCTCGAGATATTTCAAGATGCTAGACGACATGACGACGATCGCTGAAAAGGGGAACGCGCCGCGAACAAAGGGATAGCCTAACGTCCAACTTGCTTCCCGTGAACTCTCTCTTTACTCACATGAAAAATTACCTAAATAAAGCACGAAGTCTAAACAAAAAACGAGAAGAGGAACGCCACTTTCCATCGAACAAAAGTCGCCTGTAAAGCGACTGATTATCTGTGGACGGGACCGCGTATGAAGGGATCGCGCGAACAGTTTCGTTTCTGGCTAATGCTTCGGTTACACAGCGAAAGGATTCGCGACAGGGTCCCAGCGATCAATGAAATTCGTTTACAAACGAATAAAAGACCGACAGGGAGAAGATACTCACTCGACCGTGTCTCTTCACGCTCGCGTTGCCCCGAATGGGAACCGCCACCAGTTTTCGTTCCATTCAGCCGATTAATAAAAACATTAATTGGCGTGCCACGGGCGTCCCTCGCCCGCGTCGAAACGACAGGCGGATTTCTCCATTCTTTTCCATTGTTAACGGAACGATCGAATACTATACGTTTTGAAATTTCTCGCACTTTCCACTTTCCATAGAAACGAGTGACCGAAGGGTTTAATTTTAATCTGTACGGAACATTTAATTCTATAATTCGTATTGGAATTTTTATTCGACGAGTGGAGGGTAATTTTTTGATCCGAGCTTCTATTTCTGCGAACATCGACTCTGACTTGCATGTCTATCTATCGCTAACCATTTCCACTTGCGTCGTCGTCTCTTCACATTAAGCCACATAATACTCGTCCAATTTTCCCCTGCACTACTTCCTGAAATATTTCAAGACCCTTCGACTAACTCAGCAATAAAAATAACAGCATATCCTTCGAGCACGTTCACGAATACTAAATTATTCAAAATCCCTCTGATAATCTATCCACAAGGGGAACAAGTTGATGAAAAGCACAGCGTGGCGACTTTTTGCTGTCGTGGCTGGCCCCGTGCTGGTTCTTTCTATGGCTATCAAAGCAATCACACTAGCGCGCAACAATTCATCTGATCTTTATCGCTGCAAGCTCGTGGAGCACGCGACGACTCTATTTTGTTACGTTTGCGAACGGTATCTAATTGTTTTGTTTAATTAGTTTCGCTCGTGGTCGGGCTACGGTCACGGTCACGGCCAATTAGGTTCGCGTCGAACGCGCAAGTTCAATTCCCCTGAGTGACTCCTTCGTACGCGATGAAAATGGCTTGCTGGACCATGATTGTTAATTAACGCTTTCGCGGTCCGCTGACCAACGCAAAACTATTCTAATTCGAGAGAATAGGCAACTGGCACGCTTAACACGTTGATCGTCAAGCTAATACTCGTTGAAATATCTACGTGATTAAAATTTTGTTTCGAGGCAATTTGTGATTATCACTCGTTGATCAAGAACGCAACTGCTCCGCACCCTCTATCATTTTTCACCGGCCATTAAACGACCAATTTTCTGAATGACTTTCCCCACAAGATACCCATCATAGCTGACGATGCAATATTCTATCAAATTGGTCGTAAGCATATCGTTAAGAGACTTCCACCCCCTCCAACCCTTTCCATCCTGATTCAGCGCAGCGTACGTTCGAATTTCTAGGTCATCGATCCTCCCCTAACTTGGTAGGGGAAAAAAAATACACAAATCTGATTATCGAATCTCGTCAGGGAATAAAGAGCAAGCGAGCACGACTCGATAATCACTTTAGTCGAGGCCAGCGCGTCTATTTTAAATCTGAAGCGATTCAGACACCTGTTATCTCTCTATCCCGATATCCGTGCCGTCATCGACGCTCTTCGGGGGAGCTCCCTTACCGTTGATCTTGCAAAAAACCGTCCGTCGCCTCTCGAGGCTCGCTTTGGCACGTCCGGAAAATTTCATACCCGTTGGCGACGGCACGAATTGGCTGCTGTCCAGCGGTTTGGGAGTGTTTCGACGCGATAACGCCAACCCCAGAGGTTCCCAATTCTCCAGACTGTGGAAAAGTGGTCCCAGAGGGGAGAAAAATTATCAAGAGAATCACTCGATAGTTCCCCAACAGTTGTCTCTGCTGATACCACCCAACCGAACCTCCTCTAAATATTTCATTGTTTCATTTCCGTACGTAATGTTTCCACTCGTCGTTCATTATTCGAGTAGAATTTCACGAATTTCTGAATTATTCACCTTTCAAGTTCAGCTTCGTGGTGGAACATTTCGAGAACAGTGGCAGTAAAACGCGTTGCGGGCGTTCGTCGATCTCATTTTACGGGGTTCCGTTCAGGGAAGATACCGATCGTTCGAAGAAGACCGTTAGGTTAATTCCCAGGTAATGTCCGTTCCACTCGCGAGGCGTCTGCCACGCGAACGACAATGGTCAATAGCGCGAAGCGAAATAGAGCCGTGATAGGTCTCGCGGTCCTCAGGGAGCAATCTTGGCTGCTCCGAGGCAGCCGAGGTACCTTGGATTAATTGGTATCGTCTGAACTGCGGTTTAATAGTTCGGTCAGGGCAGTTGCACGTTAGGCTACTTTGGTGCTCAGGTCGCCATCAACCCTTGAGAAACGACCCCAGTAAGCACGAAACGCGGAATTGGAGAGGCTAGACACGCGAAATTGGTAGGGAAGGGGGTGAGGCGTTGTATACTAATTTTCAGGAGACCTAGGTGTGCTGATTTTTGGACGTAAGAAGCCCTTAGTATATTATCATCGAGATTGTTTACTTAGGTAGATTATGTTTAATATTAGTAATAGTAGAAAAATAGATACACTGGTACTAGTTGGTTAGTAATTGAATCTTTCGTGATATATCGAAGGCTTTTAAAATTTTGCTGCACTAAAATCCCTAAAAATTTAACACTCTGACGGCCTCTAGATCTCTCCAAGTCCCAAGTGCCACCCTCTTTTCTCTTCAAACTCCACAAATGGAGCCCAAACTCCCTCGAATCGACCATAATCGCGAATCCACGCGTCACGCCGCAAAAGCTACGGGGTCAGGAAAAGATTCGCCGACGCGGAACGCTGAAAAGACGAGTAGAATCCGCATCGGTTACGGGGGAGGCAATCGCCTGTATGTAACTCGTTGTTCGACAATTCCCTGGCTAATTACCCGTGCGATTCGTGCCTCCGTGGTTAATTAGGCTAGGCTGAACGTTTGCGACCACCTGTGTACATCTGCGCTCTCGTACACGCCGCCAGACCGATCTCTGCGAACCCTTTCACCATCGTGTGAACGTGCTCGTGTGTACATGTGCGATGTCGTCCCGGCCCGTTCCACGATCAGCCTCTTTGCAGGGCTCGACTTGGTCGTCCTACGTTTGCACGATCATCTGCTAGGGTGGGCGAGGGGAATTACTCAAGCGAAAATGCTTTCGAATTCTCGGGGATGCAGGCTCTGGGGATCCACTAAGGGACTCTGATGGTCAAGATCACGATGATGGATTATTGGAACAGAGCATGAGAACAGGGAGGAGGGTTAGCGAGGGTAGAAAATTAGGTGGAGATGAGAGTGGTGTCGCGAGGGTAGAAAATTAGGTGGAGATGAGAGTGGTGTCACGAGGGGTATTTTTTATTGTCATTTTTGTGACGTTTGCGAGGAGACTGCGAATCTTTAAGCAAAGTAAAACCTTTGCAAACAAAGAAACAATATATTTATATACAGTTAGTCCAATAAAGATTCACAAAACTCTGACATATATCTTGAATCTAACTAAACCATGAAAAGAATCAAGTTCCACGTTCAACGTTTATAAAACCTGCAGTTATACAAATTTTAGCCTATCCCCCTACAAGTTAAAATTGACTCCGTCGCCACTATCATGCAGACCATCTAACCTAACCTCTGCAAATTGGAATAGCTATCTCACTAACCTAACAGCCTCCTCCAAGCGCGCACTTCACGAAGGAAGTTACTTGCTGGCAAGTTCTATTTTCCCCGACTCTGAGTTTTCAAGGGATGCAAAAATGCAGTTTCACGAGAGTGAGTGGGGATAGTAGGAAAGGCCGCAGGCGTGCATATGTCAGATTTATAATAGCCATAAACGACGTCTGGCCGACGTGCCGTGGAGAACTTTCGCAGTTGCACTCCCCACGAGGAAGTTTCCACACGCGTGTACGTGGCGGACATACATATATATGTATATACATATATAGTTTTCACGACGCAGAAGGCGTAAACCTAGAATATACGATCGTACCTCGCACGCCCATGTTCCAACGTATGCTAATTTTCCGCGAGAATTAAACTACCATCGGACCAACGCGTTAAACGAGCCTCGACGCTCCAGAAACAATCGTCGCTACGAGAACTCGCTGCCACGACGATTATTGGTTCCTCCGACTTATGGTTGTGGACGAATTGGGGATCACGGACTGTTTCACTAGACAGTAACTCGAAAAGCGTTACGTACTTTGCTTCAGAATCCCTTTACTAAGGAATCTTTCAATAATAACAAAATATTTCATCGACTCTTGTGTAAACATTACGAATACTATATATAAGCAAGCACCAAGTATTAAAATACAAATGAAATTGTAAAATTTCATTACATTTCATAGCAATTTGTGTTTTTTAAATTTAATTCAGTTTCAGCTGGCCCGAAGGACTCCTAATTTCATTCAAATGTGTTCAGCGAAACGTTCCGCTAGCCCTCTCTTATCAAAAGCTCAAACCTCCAAGTCCCAAGACAGGAATTCGATAGGTCGATTCCTCGTGTCTCCGAGGTATCGTGCACCGCTTGATAATTCCATCACTTTGACATGAACGCGCGAGTCTTTCGGGCAAGTGCGGTAATTTAGCCGCGACAGCAACCACGGAGTCAGGGATTCGAGTTATTTCCTTTCATTCGAAGAATTAACGGGGCAAAGTACGTAAATCCCCTCGGATGAGGGTACGTTGTGCGCTTGACAGGACGATAGCATACAGAGTGTGGAAGCGTAAACTGCGAATATATGACGAACACTCGGAAGAACAGCGTCGGGATGGACGATAATTTTCTCTAGAAATTAACCCGTCGACTGCTCGCCACCCCTTATGCTTTCAATGCGATCAGAAAATTATTAGGCATTCTTTTTATCTATTGATTTCGTTAAGAGGGAGAGTGGGAATAAATACGCCTGGTTAAATTATTCAATGATACCGATAGAACATTACAAAATTTTCGAAATCCTGTTGAATGAATAATCGAAGAATGATACCGAGAGTATTGCAAGTTCCTGCCGATTGGAGGACACTGTTCGTTCCTGTCGCAGTGGCTCCTTTAAAATTCAAGAGACAGTTCTCTAGTATTCCTGACCGCAACCAGCTGTCACGAGCACCGTTGCCTTACTTTAGCTTTGACCGCCTCTTTTCAGCAAATTGCACTCTGTTCGAGGTTCATCGAAAGCAGCGAACCGTGAGGACACTTAGTTAACGAGCTGCTGCAGTTTAACGGGCGAAGGCTGCGCTGGGAATCCCATAATCCCGAGCGTAATCCTACTGCGCTGCCCGTTCAGGGATGCTGACCTTTCGGAGCCTAAATGTCTGCCAGATCCTACTCGCTGAATGGTTTCTCTGTCGTCTATGCTCGAGGAAAATCTGATTCGATTCTAAGAGAAATCAGCTCAAGAACTGCGATAGTCAGCTTTCCAAACTTCTACACTTACAAGTGTCTAATTTCTGTTTTTGTGTAGGTTCGTAACTTGGGAAAATATTTAAAAAAAAAAGAACCCTTTTAAAATGGAGCCTGGATACTTGCGTAAAGTCCGAGTCGATTCTGAGCTAAATCAGTCCACGGATAATGCTGGTTTTCTCAACTTGCAGGCCTTCAGTTTGTCCCGTGTATGTTCGTTGTATGTAAACATTTTTAAAGTTGTCGTAAACAAAGCTCAAAGAGGGTGAAACTCTGCGCAAAATGTTATATAAACTTTTCCTCTGACGTCTCGAATAATGGATAAATGAAATGAAAGCTTTCATTCGTTGCGCACTTCAATTAGCTTAATAACGAATCCTGTAAATGGTTTAAAACGATGTAAACAATATTTGCACCCCATCAATTTAACCAATATCCTGCTATTCGAACCTATAAATATTCAAATATTCCATTTCAGCTCACATCCTCAAAACTCATCAGTTGCTACATAAAAAAAACTGTACATAGCTCACCGAGATACTCATAATCAACCCTGTAGAGTTTCAATCGCCCATCTTGTAGTTCTAAATGATTCTCACATAAAAAAAATCCGAAAAATGCCTCAGTTTCTCCCATAACGAACCTAACACTCGGCAAATATTTATAGATTCTCGATAACAATAACCCCGCTGGCTTAATTGATCGCGAGAGCAAACTCGATGAATATCTCAGCTAGTCGAACGCGAAACGCGAGTTATCTCGAGCGCACGATGAAAATCGAACACGCGTGCCGTTGCACAAGATTGGCTGGCTCCGCCTTGGCAAACATCGCTTTTCTACGAGCACAATGGACGAAATTTCCAGGCGAATAAAAATGGCGAGAAACGGCCGTGGCACGGGAAGAAACACCAGGACCCATCGAAGCTGGACAAGTGTAACGGCGAATTTCCCACCGTGTTTTCCGCGCGACGCGTTTATTCACTCTTCTTGCTTTATTGGATTCCAATATCGTTCACTGGTTTATTCTCCGTTTATAATTTCCAGCGACGGGGTCGACGGGGAGGCTTCCACGTGCCCTTTGCGACGCTCGAATAAATATATTTTCACGATCCATTGGACGATCCATTTACGGGCGAGGCGGTTCTAATGGACACGCGGAAATTCGCCCTTCAGAGGAAAAAATCACCTTGGAGAAGCGAAAAGCGTAGCTGTGTTCAAGAAATTTGTTTTCGAAAACTATTGACTTAGTGAATGATCTGCATACCCCAGGTTCGTAATGCGTATATCGAGTGTAGCTATGATTTTCACGCGTCCAAGCTGACTTACCCCTTAATGAGACTGAAGGGCTAATAAAATGAATTCCACGTGGAAAAGATTGAAATAAGCTTACCGATATTTGGATGTTGCAATTTTCTGCATATCCGCGCCTCACGTTCGAGTTTCTGGAAATCTGAAACGGAAAAAGGAATGATTAACGTCGCTGTTTGAAAGTTTACATTCATTTTCTTATATCTATACTTATAATCGTATAAATAAACACACATTTTCCAACGAGATCTAAATTAAAAAAATTGAACAGAAAGAAGGAACGATATCGTGATCAAGCACACGACTGGTAAACCACAAGATATCCCTCGAAACACACGCGCCGGAATTTCCGCGTTCCGCTTCGGATCCAAGCGAGCTTTATTGCGAAAGTTTCGCGGTAACGACAGCCAATGCTGAGTATAGTCATTACCGCGAAATCGACTTTCCCAACGAGGTCCCCTGACGAGTTTCCTCGTGGGTAATTCACCAAGGACCGCGATAAAATTGGATTTGTCGGTGGCTGGGTCATTTCGAGGACGATTATCCTGTTTCCTTTCTATGTACGCGGCCCTGAACGGCTGCTCCTTCGAGAATCGACGATCGATTCCCGTCCCGTTATCGAGCAAGGACGCGATGCACCAGTGATTTGTTAAAGAGGATTCCCAATGGGAGCTTTAAAAAAAATCGATTTTTATTTTTACTGAATTCCCTCCGAGGGACGCACCCTTGAAGACGCGCCTTACAATCGATTTTTAGTCGTCCTTGGATTTTCTAATAAAATATGCAACCTTGAAATTGTGTTGGAAAAATGATGGAAGGTGTAAGTATTGAAAAATTGATGAAAATAATTCGTACGATAATTATGGTTCTTCGGGTATTATTGCTGGGAGGGTCTCCCTCGTTAAAGCGTGAGAGCATAAATGTATTTGAGGAAGCCTTGCGGTGGTGTATAAGGTCTTTAATTAGAAATCTCGTTCCAATCCTTCCTGAAACGCCTAAAGTATCGATTATGTCGCATTAAAAATACTCAGACAGTCGACGGTAATGTCTGCAAAGAATCGCATTTGTATTCCTCAAGCTTTCTTACTGGAAATATTCTAATAATTACCGAAATAATCGACTTCCTAATGGAATTCCTCTCTATGGAATGGCACGCTTCCGGTTACGCGTTTTGAATCCGCGTGTATTAATTAATGCGCTTAGCCCCGTCACCCAACGTTTACATTCATCGATTTGCACGGAATAACATACTAAAGCCAGCCATGGACTGATTGATCCGTTGGGACGCGAATGATTAAATTCGCGGCGTGCATGGATTACAAATTTGAAGGATTTCAGATTACACTTAAACACCCTGTAAAAGTCTGAACCGCCATTCATTTCGTCGGAATAAATTCCCAAAGTCGGGGCTGCTTCAGACCTCTCGGGAAGTGTTTGTAAGCACCCCAGGACCAAGGGACCCGTTCTTCCGTAAAACGCGTTTTCTCGGTTTCGTACGCGAAATCAGGACATCTCTCCTGATTTACTCGCGCGTCCCCGTCGCCTATAATTAAATCTGCGCGCAGCCAGCCTCGGCGGTCTTCATCCTACACGGGCGCCACATTAAACAACCAGAATTAACGAGCACCTACGGCGCGCGACAAGGGTCCGCGAAGAACACTGGAGGCGCACGAGGAGAAGCAAATTGGAGGACGGACCACTTCAACGGGGGTAAAAAAAAAAAAAAAAAAGAAAATTACCAGCAATTCCAATTGGGCGTTCCTCGTCGCGAGGAACGGAAAAAGAGGGAAAAAACTCCGCGCTACGCAAATTCGCGGATTAACCAGCGAGACTACGAATAATATTTTTCTAGGTAGTTTCTGGCAGCCGTTCATCGTTATTTCTACGAGCGAACCGTAAAATTGCTCGCTGTCCTGGTGCTCGAACGGGTCACCCTGGACCGCAATTCACGACTCGCGGAAAAACCAGATGTCCATATTTTTTCAGGTTAAACGTATCATAATGTTCAGAGTTTAAATGTATTCCACTGTCTAGAAATAAGAAAGTATTTTTCATTTTGACAGGAATCTGATTTCTTTACAATATCTAAGTGCTGATCTGTCACTGATTCTCCAAACACGTCATCTCGTCTAGCGTCTTCCAGCAGTTGGGTGGAAAGCGTTCGCGTCATTTCGTGTTTTCCAGCCGGTGCACAGGATTTGGCGAACACGGTGAACGGTTAACGAGCCACTCTTGTTTGCGCTAAACTCGTTACCCGGTGCACCGTGCCACGGACGACCGAACTGCGCGCGAGTCCCAGGAAAGGTAGGTGTACACAAGGCCACATAGTCAGCGAAAAAAGATTTTCCCCGCACGGGGAAAAGTAACGTATATTTTCGAAGGCGATTCGTTGCCAGAAGTTTTCGAACTAGCTGACGCTAACACCCCTAAACTCATTGAAGTCTTCGGCGTTAACTCTGCGCTTACTACGCGCCAATTATTCACGGACAGGTGCGCCCTCGCGCCCCTAGATTACCAGCAATGTGTCTCTGGCTCGAGATAAGAACCTGGGCTTTTTCCAAGGCGGACAACTTTTCGTCGTAAATTCCATAGGATCAAGGAATCGAGTCGAAGAGATGGCGAAACAAGTTTAAAGCTGAACACCATAAGGGGACCATTCTCAACATCCTGAAAACGGAAATGGAACCTTCGGAAAAAGGGTTCTGGAAGAAAGGATGAAAGCCTCTGTCGAGGCTCATGGGAGAGATGAATTTCTACTAGGTTGAAGTCGATGACAAGTCTTCGACATATTTATACAAACATTTCCCAATGGAATTTAATTAAACTTCATCTCAAAAATAGAGTTTCTCGTCAAGATTTGAAATATTTGCCCTATTCTCCAAGTTTCACGACAAGGATTTTTCATTTTCTCCTGACTCACGGACTTATGGAGGTACGGTTGACGAATGGAAACCTGGAAGTCGCGACGCCTCACGTCCTTCGTATTTTCTCCCCCGATAGCTCTCGATCCAGAGGGGATAAAAATAAGAAGAGATCTTCCTCGTTTGCGCGTAATCCATTGAAACTTTGACGAACGCGCTCGCGGCCGCTTTGAGCTCGCTGGAAGATCGCTCCTTTTGCGTTACAAGGCCGTTGCTTTGCGTTCGATGGAGCACGAATGTCACGAAAGTCAGCAGAAACTCTCCCTCTCAGCGCCTGGATGCTCGAACACGGTTACCAAGGCAGGTGGAACAGAGGGTGGGACGCAAAGAGCTGCTCGATGCGCAGCCCTTGATCTCTCGGGCGTGATAAGAATATCGTAGACGTACATTTTGCGTTTCGATGCTATCTTGGCTACCGGTTGAAGGCCTTTGTTTTTATCACGGGAAACAGCTGGCTAAAACCGCGAACTTGGCGATTAAACTTTCACGCAGGGATTCCCTTGATCCAACAGACTGAGACTCGTGCAAGTATCTTTTAATTCTACTTCTATTAAAAATGGTAAAATCTGTAATATTACCATATAATATTACGGTATAAAATCATAATATACTCCCTACTCCATCAAAATAGGATATATATATATGTAATTAGCAGTGTATATTTAACGATTGTGAAACAGTTTGACCGCAATGGCCCGTCGATAAACAGAGGGAAAGAGAATCGATCGAAGGAAGGAACGTGAGAACGTTTCCAGCCCTCTTTGAATTCCCGTTACCGCGAATCGGAATTTCAAATGACCAACCCCGACGAAACTTCGAACAAAGTGCTCGATTAATTATTCGACGAGCTGGGAGCTACGAAGACCGATGCCCCGTTGCTTCCAAACCGATCCAGACTGACCATCTGAGATCCTGGTGAAACTTGCACCTCGAAAATCATAGCATCGACGATTGGCTCGATAAGGGAACCTTCATCTACCTGAAGCGAAACACTGGGTCGAAATAAAACTTTGGACTCGCTATTCCTCGAGTAAATCCATAAAGTATATCACTGTTTCTTCCTTAACAGGCCACAGCTAATAATAACAATGGAAACTACGACTCGATGCGTGTCTTCCTTTTCCTCCTGAGTTTGGAAACACCTGAAATGACAGGAAGTGACAAGTGAGGGATACGAAACAGTCCAGGATCCGCGACTCTTCCGCGTATTCAAGGTGAACGGAACGCGTCTCGTGCTTTATTCGTTTCAGCAAGCGCACAGTCGAACGACGGCCGTGGCTGTAGGTCAAGAGGTTACTGGAGCAAGGTCGTGCGCCAGTGGAAGAAGGTGCAACCGTGCCATCCCTCTTCGCGCGGCTACGCGAGAGGGACCGACAGAGGGGCCGCTCGAGAGGAACGGAGAGGGCTCATCTTCCCTGCCTACTGCAACCTTTTTTTATTTCCACCCTCGTTACCTTTCGCCTCTGCAGAGAAACTGGAACTGAAGCCAAAGATAGAAGCGGTTTCACGGTGCACGCCCAGCCCGCTTCGATGCCGCGAATTAATTCCCTTACGATGGAGAAACGAACCCCACCAACGTTGCTGAATTTTTAACCGTCTCCCTGGACGAATTTAAACCCTGATACGTTCTGTCGCTAGAAACAGCTAGAGAGCGACGGAATATAGCCTAATATTTCATTTATTCGAGTGCTGTGTCAGCTGGTTTAACCCTTTGCACTCGAAAAATGACTCTTGGTCATCAGATATTAATTTTCGGTATTAATTGGAGCCCGAGTAGACAGATACAAATCTTTAGAAATTCCCAAAGTCACGTTTAAGTCTTTTTTTCCCCATCGATCTTTCAGCTACCAAAGAATTACGTTGCAAAATATTTCTTTCACCGTCGAAGTGGAAGAACTAATCTCACAGCGAAGCTTCCGAGGGTTTCAAATAATGCGAATTTTCACCCCCAAGTATTGATTGATGAAAGAGTTGGTCGCTTCGCCGACCCCGATCATCTTCTTGGAAAGAATTTCGCTGAGCTCGAGTTCCAGGACCCTACGCAGCCGACCGTCTCGTTTCAACGTCTCCCTTTTCGTTTAATCGCAAAGCTTCGCTCTCTGTCGAGGACTTTTCAAAACCTGGGCTTATGGCACGGTCGTCTGAAGAGCCTCGCTCGAATGCAATTTATGGTAATGGAATAATGAATGTAATTCAATATACATATCGAAGTGTTGAATACGAGTCAATGAATTATATGAGAGTGACGAATACAATTATTTTTATTTGACTGTTTGCTCTCTGTTAAATAATTTTGTTTTTCTTTGCAATTCTGTGCAATTCTCTGTTTGCCAATACGTATCTGCCTCCACGAACTCTCCTATTACGCCAAACGCACGATGCCCAGTAGCTCTCGACTATGGCTTTTTGCTCGTGTTTGGTCTTTACCTCCGCTCGCGGATTCTTCCCCCCGCATTCTGCGCGCGACCCACGAAAATTCCTCGCGGCGCTCGAATTCTGAAGCTCGATTACGGTCGAACTATCGAACCCAACGCGAAACAGTATCAAGGTAAACAGATTCGGAGTCGAATGGTGGTGTTTTTGTCGAGAGTCGGGTCGACGATGAGAACATCGCCAGGTGCAGCCGTGGGGTTGGAGAACGTTCTTTAAAAACATTTCAATTACATTCTAGGTAAACAATTTCTAAAATAACAGTTGAAATGATATCAGACTTTGTATGTTATAAATACAAAAGAAAACAATTTAGATAGTCTCAAATGAATTATTCACTTTTTGACTCGTGAGTTTCGTGTAACGTATAAATATGAAAATTAAAATTAGAAGTACGAGGATGCATAAATTGCTTTCGTTATTTTTCATAATGGGACAAGGAAATGTCACGTGGTGAAAATTACAAATCTGATCACGCGCCATGCGACATGTTTCTGTTGACGAGTCGCACGTGTCCGAATTAATAATTTCACCCACGTAACACGAGGATTTTTCTCGTCTTGCTTTTCTCATTTTTTACACGCTAATCTACGCTATATTTTATTTTCACAACAATTAGAAAATGCTGCCAAATCGAATCTCTTTAAATTAAAAATTAAAATCGGCTAAGGCTTCGCGCGATCTCCTCTGGAGGTACCATCGTCAACTGGCGTGGCAGCGTGGCTGTATCTTAATATTCCCCCTGAATCAGACACCTTCCCGTATATTTAGAGTTCGGTGAAACATCTGCGAGACGCGAATGAGTCAGGCGAACGCGTATTAGGACCGTTGCCAACGAATCGATTGATAGCTACGATGAAATTTATGATACAGCTCGGACGACGATCCGTTCGATATTAATTCATCGATGGAGGGGCTGAGAAGTGACGGCGGAAACGGAAACCGGAAATTCTCCGATTGAATACTGAAAATTGCCGTTCATCGTCCCTAAAACGTCATCGTGGACGATCACTGGGAACAGAAAAGATGGAAAGTGAATTGGAAGCAAAGGGGACTAGAATTTTCTCTTGAACAAAAATTGAGGAGATTATTTTCGATGGTTTTCTGGGCGACAGTGGCGATATTCAATTCATTGTACTATTAATATTCAACTAAAAAATCATACTTTTGACACAAAGTGACTCCTGCCAGCAAACATTCAACACCAAGAAAACCCTCTCATTAGCTAGGATCGATGGCCATGCGATCCCCTTTAGCGGGTAACATTTGCCAGCCTCGATATTGCGATTGATTCGATTGCTGCTTGCTCGTTTGGCTTCGAGTTCCGCGGCACCGCGGTTTCGAGAGTTCGCCCGATTATTTTTCGTCTCGAATTTCACTGATTCGAAGGGGAATAGAGAGGGGGTGGTAACGTTCTCCTGGACCAGCGATCAGCACGGCACTGCCAACTGTTGGTCGCGATGGAATGTTGGCAGGTTGACAACGGCGTCGCTCGTTGTTTTTAGACGCTAAGTCCTCGTGTACAGAGTCCGTCTCTCCTGCTCTTTCCGCGATTCCGCGTCTAATCGCGAGAAGTGCCCGAACAATGCCTCCCGGACCGAAATAATTAGCGGTGCGCTGGCAAAAGGAACCGTGACGCCGCACCTGAGCCTTCCGGGACTAACTATACCCAGGCTTAATTTGCCGTGCGACGCGTAGATACGGTGGTCGTCGGGAATTTAGACGTTTACTGTTTCCAAAATTTACGAGCAGCCGGTAGGGGCAATTATAGAAATGCACCCGAGCCTCGGAGGATCGTGCACGCTTTAGGGCTCTGAGAGACGCTTCTGGAGGCCAAGAAGATAGCGCTTAGTCGAGGGAGTCGATCGAAAAATAGGAAAATCGAGCTGCGATGTGCTTGACAATTACAGTGGATATTCGATTAACTCTCCAACCGATTCGTTTTTTTCCTCCAGGATTATCGAAACGGAATTACAGCATGCACTTGTCTGAGGCGTTACACGGCTCGTTTGTGTCGCGCATTAATGAAATATTCAAAAGGAACAGTCGATGAAAGCGATGCTAGGGCTCAGCCTCGCGGATTCTTGCATGGTGCTTTCAATTCCCCTCTTTCATTGTGATGCAATCCCATCGAAGTTTGCATAAAGTCGTTTACCTAATGCTGGTAAATATTTTACATGGTAATGTCCCACGTTAGACGCTGCCAGGCTAAAAGTTCAGAGATGGCCTGCAGTTTACGCCTTATTATTAAGTGGATACAAGTACAGACTGTAGAGACAATAGCAGTCTATTCGAGCATATTCTCAATCTACTTAAAGAATTTATTATTTATATTAGATTAATTGTACTATCAAATTCACTTCGAAATGGAAATATTATATAGAGAGATAGTATTTTATATTATAGGAGAGAAGCGAAGGGAGAAAAGCACTGATTTATTCGCACTCGAACACAATCACTAAAAAATTCTTAATTTAATTTAAAAATTGATACTGCAATTACTCGGATGAAAAATGTTAAAAAATATTCCTGCTTACCTCTGGCCGTGAGCTTTTTGGTATTTATGATTTTCGCCGCGAACTCGTGGCCGGTGCTCTTCTGGACGCATCGTCGTACCACGGAGAAGGCGCCCCTGAAACAGTCGAGAACGAGGTCCCGTTAATGCGCATCAAATATTAGAACGCCAGGAACGTGGACGATGAAACATTCAACGAATATTCGCCGACGAAAAGCGCCCTGGCCAATCTGTTAATTAAGCCGGCTGCAGCTTCGCGACTCCAGCTCTCTGCAAACTTCGCGCCATATATACATATGCATTTAGTCCTTTAAGAGAGTAGTCTCGCGCAACGAGTCGAAAAATGGACCACCTTTGAGATTTTTGCATGCGGATTGAAATGAGACTTTTTACGCTGGCTAATGCGCTTCGTGAAAATGTCGAGTGAATTTTTCTACGTAGCTTCGTTGAAACAGGGTGCGAATTATTCGTTAGGTTTAGAACGCTCGAATAGTTGGCAAAATTCGAAGGAATTTTCTAGCCATCCCCACCACTATTCGTATTTAATTATCTCGGGAAATTTCAGTTTGCAATCGAATACCAATTCCAAGATCTTTCGTTCTACTAATTGTAAAAGTGAAACGATTGAATCACTTTCCTAGATGCGCAACAGTTAGAAGGTAAACAGCAGACTATAGGTAAGCCACATGGTGGCAACAAGAGTAGCTGAATTCCAGGGGACCTTCAAGAACGGAAGATCGAAAGGTTAAGCACCCTTAAGCGCTATAGGATACATTGTTGCTCGCTAAGTCTTTCTCAGCTATGGATTATGCGGGAGACAATGTCCACCGAAGCTTTCGAAGGCTAAAGTAGTCGAGCAAGTTGCTCTATTGTCGACCGAGTTACATTCATCTTGGCAGCTCCCCCGATCGCGACGTCCTTCGACGTATAGTATGTTTCAACTTTATTAACGTGTAACGAATAAATCTCTAATTAGTCAATTCACTTGAATAAAAGTTTATTCCGACGCAAAGTTACCCTATTCCTTGAATACTTACAAATTTTTTTATCTCAAATTCCATTCGAACCAAGTCCAAGTCTTGCCTCAGCGAAGAAACAATTCCTCCAGGACAGTGATAACTATGAAAGGACGTGGTACCACGCGGATGGACTTCGAAACTCGAGCTTTTTTGTTCGTTGGTGCGCTTTGTCGTATAATCGTGGAAAGAAACCGCTGTGGGCGTAGGATGACCCAAATCCCCCTCGATGCAATTAGCAATCGAAAGAAAGCAGAAATTCGAGGTACGTGGCTCGCAGCTGCTCCCAGAATCGTTATTTATTCGCTTCCCGTTGATTGTTTCTCTTGATCGAGACACGAAGGATCACTCGTCCACGCCAGGACAATGTAAACCAGAAATAGGGAACCTTTTAACATTGAAAGGTGCCACGGCGTCTTACGGAATCCGAGTAAGTCTGACGAACGTCGTTGCCTCTCAAATTGAATCTTTTCGACAGGAGAAGAGGACGAGCTTCGAGCAAGGATGCGAGGTAAAAGCTCGATTGTAATTGGCTTTCAACAGGACGGAAAAAGAATGATATTATGGTCCATTCCCGTGGAAAAATCGTAATCGCGCTAACGTTCCCCAGCTGGAGAATCGTGAACCTGTTCCCTGCGAACTTTATGGCGGCGAATTGTCGTCGACCTCTCCCCGCGTTCGGGTAATTGGCGAAATTTATTGGACGTTGATTCCAACTACGACTCCGCTGAAAACAATAAGGGCCTCGTTAAGAACCCGAGCTTGGCGTGAGAAATTTCACGCCAGAGGGTGTAAATTGCGTTTCTAGCCTGTTGGTGTAAACTGTTCAATCTTGGAAGAGAGTGGTATAGCCTTAGTCGGGCATCATAGGACTTGTACATTTTGGGTACAACTTCATAGATCGACTATTAATATATACAAGGTATACAGAAATGATATGTTAACCTTTTGCATTCGAGGCTTTTCATCATAGGTTGACCATCAGGACCGAGGAACAGTATGTCTAGGACGTCTACCGTCCTTGGCAGTAGATGAAGCATCGAATTCAGTCCCTGAAATGAGCTCCCATTTGACTGTCAACTACCTTGACCTCGTCCCAACAGTTCTCGTAACACCATCTGACCAAATTCACTATTCAGGGGCCATAAAAAATGTAAGTCCTGTATTCCCTTGAGAGAGTGTTCCGTTGGTCCAGTAGTATCTGATTTCATCAGGGCTCTCATGCATAGTGTATCGCTGATAAGTTGGAGGGCTTCAGGATATCAAGTGGTACACAAGTTGTGCGAAACAAAGTGCCAGGTTTGATGAATTATAGATGCAAGGCATCTGTTACAACATCTGGCATACGTAGGTCTGGTTATGTAGGTACTCTTGAGGTCAGTTAGGGTCACTAGTTTAAGGATATTCAGAGGTGGGAGAATAGACGTGACAGTTGCTTCTTGATATCGAAGCAACGAATTATTACCTCTACCTGTCAGACTCATTCCCTTCACGATACAAATCTTCACCCAATCGAACCCAACAAAACCCACCCCTCTGATAATCCCACGAGCCCCCCCCAAGAAAGCTCGAATACGAATGCCTACGAATTCTCGTCTCCATCATGTATTCCTGAGAACAGCACTTGTCCAGAGTCCACGAACACCATCCATCATACCCCAGGAAAAAAAGATGGAGTCAAGAACACGTTAGGACAAAAGGTCAAGCCAGGGTACGAGCGTGCCGCGGAGGTTCACCGCGTATCCTTCCTTAAGTAGTTCAAGGCAGAGCGCATCGGCGCAAACGCAACTTTAATGTTTCATCCTGCGGGCGTCGGCGTCGTTGCAGCGACGCGGCGCTCCTGCGCTGGCCACGCGATGAAAAAGGGCGAGGCGGCTTGCCCCGGTCTCCATGGAGACCAATCATTACCGGAGATTGCACGGCGACCTATGCGATCCACCGGAATCTCCGATCACGTGCTCCTCCAGCACTGTTGCCTCCTCGATGCTCGATGCTCGAACACTCCAACGCCATCATCGACACCGTTCTCTGCTTCCATGTTGACTTTCCAAGCTCATTCGTCCGACCGTCAAGACAACTCGTTGCAAAGACTAAAAGTGAGATTTCTGATGCAAGGGAGGGTGGTTCTTTGATTGTTCGAGGAGAATTTGAGCCTCTGCTGTAAGAATTTTTGTATATTTCATGGATCTGTTCGTGGACCCCCTTATCTTTCTCCAAAAGTGAATAACTTTTCTATAGACTGTAGTAAACATTTCTAGGGACGGGGATCTAACAAACAGCGCCAATTTCGATCCCCTCGGAGCGTCGAATGCACTTGCCCAGGGGCTTTGCGTCCGCGATTAATCGCGCTTGGCGAACGCTCGACCCGAGTCGCATTTGGCGTGGAATCGTCACTGTTGGGTCTACTAAAACCAACCGCTGTGAGCGTATCATCCACATCAGTGGTGGAAAACGCGCGCAATTAACGAAATCGTGTGCCAATGTGGGGATATCCGATTGTTCGGAGCCTAACTCGACCTGGGAAGGGAAGCCTGATACCCTACGATCAGTGTTTCTCAATTCACTCGCATAAACTGCGAGGGTTTATACATTTATGGCAAACTATCTGTATGTAACATACCTACTTACTACATACATGCACCTGCCATTAAATGTAAATACATATACACGTATATCCTGGTTAGATGTCGTTTAATTTAGAGTTCAATCCCTGTCAGGTTGATTAACCCAAAAGTGTCACCGACACGGTCTCAAACCCCAGTAAACTTGACTGCCATACCCTCGAACACCATCTATCCCGTTCACTTCCGAGGTAGCATCAACCCCTTGAGTACTATCGATTCCACGCCAAAGGGCGAAACAGTTTGAGCCTCGACTCGCGCAAGGAGCGTTCGAGTTATATCCAGATTAGGTCTAGGTTAGCTGGGAGGCGGGCCTCGCCAAAGATTTCACGAAATATTCTATTATGGTCCCGTTGGAATCAGATTGGATGGAACGGGAACGGCCAGGACGCTAGACGCCGGCGCGCGGATTCCGAGAAAATTGAAATGCGCCGGTGGCACAACGGGAAGGTGGAGGAGCGAAATTTCCTCGATCCAAAGATAGAATCCTCTCGCGCCAGGCATCGAGGATCCCGTCGGCCGCGCTTTATCGCAATACTGTACGTTCGATTCCTCGACTACCACCCCCTTAAACTCAACAGGGGCGTTCTGGCTCGAACGACTGGAAAAGTAGCCGATTTTCTAGAATTTTTCGAGGCGAAATGCTAAGGAATATTGAAACAACACTTTGTCATGATATTTAAACATTCTAAAAATTCGTTTTAAAATTATCTTTTTCGAACCAGTTATATCAGAACAGTCCCTTAATGAATATCTCCGTCGTCACGCACACCAACGTATAAAGTTTTATCGCCAACCCCTGGGTTGAGACGCGCGCCCCGAGGAATGGTAATGAATAAGGAGAAAACGAAGGAAGAATGGGCGGAGAAGAACCGGGGACTTTTTAATCGCTGCGCCATTCTAGCAGCTAACGTCATCGTTATTCACTCGCGCTGGACAGCACAAAGCCATCCACGCTGGAGCGGGCAAAGTGCATACGCGCTCAACCTATTTTTCCTCTGGACCGACTGCATTTTCGTTTTCTTCACGCCGCCATAGACTTGTTTACGTTCTTCGACGGACGCTGGCCCGACAGGGAGAGGCGAAAAATGCCAGAGAAAATTGGAAGAATGTCATCAGACAACCGTAATTGCGAAGGAGAGGCTTTCTTGGACGTAATCGTGAGAGAGGTGGTGGGTGTCTTGTGGCCAATGTCGAGTGGCATTCTCATGCGGAGAAGGTGGAACAGAGAAGAATGTACATGGAGTGTAGAATTTCATGCTCTTGAGATCTAATTGGTGTACATTCTTGTGGAAGAAGTACGAAAGTCTTGTGTTATTTTCTTCTTGAATGAGTATTTGGAAGTATTTACAAGTGGAATTTTTCTTTTGTGCGCCATTTTGATTAGTGGTCTCTCAAACTCGCCATCTTGTAGTATTTCTATTCCATCCGTACGAGGACTCCAGAGAACCCGATGCTCTGATATCAATAACCCAATAGCATAGACCTACAGGCCTCGAACAAAAGTTCCCCCCAAACGCTTAGCGTCACATTTCCCAAAACCCAATATTTACATCCTAAAATTCCCTGGTGGCCGTACAGGTTTCGATCAGTTCTCTCAGCATTTTGCCAGAAAAAATTCCATCTCTAGCCATAAATATTCACTCGACGCGAAAACGACGCAATACATTTCCGCTCCTTGTCCCACGCTCCTCGAGCACGCGTTAATCCCCCGTCTATTCAAACTTGGAACCCCTTGTAGCCCAACTCCTAACCGAGTACTCGTACGATTCAACGGGGGAGAGAGAAATTCTTGAAAAGCTCCTGAAGATCTGCGATTCTGAGCTCGTTAAAAGAGTGCACTTCTAGTTGGGGGCTCGCGTGGCCCGCGAGTCGATTCAGAAAATCCAGCGAGACGTCGGATGCGGGCAAGTGTAAGGTTCGTAGGTACGAAGGGTGCCAAGAGGAGGAAGCCAGCGACGCAGAAACGGTGGTCGAGCGACACAGCATTGGCCTTGAATCGACGACGTGCAACTAGGGCGTGCAAGACCGACGATGAGCCTTCAAAGCCTCACGAGTCTCTCCTGCCCGCCACGACGACGTTGCGCCTTTGCAGGCGACGTTGCGACGACACGTCGATACCTTTAAATACATGGCTGACTTTGGTGCTCGTTAACGTGCACCGTCCTACGATCAACGTCGCAGGTACGCGGCACCGTTGGCTATAAACGTGTCCCGTTGCAACCCGTTTTATCGCTGATCGATTCCCCTGCCAACTCGCGACCGAGAGGAGCCGCCTATATGGTATATTTCTGTTTTATGAACGCCCCTGGAGGTCCTCGAATTCGACACGATCGAACGTACCGAGGGACTCGAGACGTTTACTTGGGATCTGTTCATTTACGAAGTGAATCTCGATTTGTTTCTAGGCTTCATACTTGGAGGTTTAAAAAAAGATTTTTACTATAGATACTTGGAGATCATCCCTTAATTATTTTCTTTCCAATAGTTTCTTTCCTATTAAAACGCCCAATTGATTAATTAAAAGAGAAGTTACCGAAGAAAGTGACTCTCAGCTGCTAAACCTTAATTTACTCGACCCCTTCTTCGAGCCCCCGGAGCAGTAACTACGAATTTTACAAATTCTCCACAGGTGGCCCTGGGAAACTTTTAACAACCCGACGGAATCCGCGTCTTCAGCAGATCTCTCCAAGCGCCGACAGATCCTGAATCCGTAATGAACGCGATGAGTCTTCGCTCGCGGGGGTCGCTGTATATTTACAAACTTGGCCAGAGTTCTCTATCAAAGTTTTTTTTTTCGCATCTTCTTCGTGTCATTTGGTAAGCGTGTAGTGGTTTCACAATTTTCTTGGATGAAGGGAGAATCCCCTTGGCGACTTGGCACGTTCGCTACGGAGAGATTTTTGGAAGAAAAAGTGTTTCAGCGCCAAGCTATTACTTTATTCTCATCTTTCATAAAGTAACGAAAATTATATAACGACACGTCGCATCGATACATCGCGTACGTATAAAGATGAACTTTACAAATATTTGTATGTATAACGAAAAATTTATTTTTAAACGTCAAACCTGTCATTTAATTGAGACACATTTTTTTCAACAGACGTAGAGGATACGAATACTTATTGGCACATGAATATTATGGTAAGTTTCTTATCAACGTTATTACCAATTTCGTTCATTAATTGTATGAATTCATTTCGACTTCAAACGAAACAATTCGGATATTTCTATATCTGATTAGGCCAAATCCATCGCGAAACATGACTAGCTGCCTTACAATTAGAGTAGACATGCTGCGCGCGCACGTCCTGCAGAATCCTAACCCGCGGGGTTATAGCGTCGGATCAGTGTCACGTGATACATCGTAAAACGTGTTCCTGCACTTTGCATAGCTACCTGGTCGCCCTACTTCCCTCCAACTACCAATCGTGAACCCCTGGCGTGCATGCGTACATGCCGTCAGGTTATGCGATACGATAAGTGTTCCTACCACCGCGATATCGGGATTCTATATTTTTACAGGAATTCCTCGATGGAAACGACCAACCGCGTACTAACCCTACAACATACGTACGATAGCAACTGTCCATTCAAATGTTTAGTACGAGTGCTTTCTCGCGTAGAACAATTATAGCTAGTTACTACAGAGTAACTAGCACTGTATTCAAATTAGAAGGCGCCTAATGGTATGTCGTGTCTGGAACAATTTGGAAAAGTAATCGACACACTAACTACGGAGCTAACTATCGCCAACTTCTTCCTGCGAAGCGAAGGAATCGTCCATTTTCATAAGGTTAGGAAGGAGGATTGCGGCTAACCGACGGCCTCGGATTGCTCGCAGGATGATTTCCCTAGGGACGTTCCCGTGTTCCCCAACAAGCCGTTACCGTATCACGATCTCGTTCGTTTAGGCGAAGAATTCGGTGAATCCCCCGGCTTTCCTGCCAACCGTTGCTGCTATTTCCTCCTAGGCTCGCTCGTACACGGCCTCTAATTGCATTCGAATGCGTCACGGGGGAAAATGGGCTTGCACTGAGACGAAATTAATTATTGGGTAGGAACGAAAAGCTCCAGAGTTTTCCACGAGATGGGGTTGGAACATTCCTTTCCAATCTATTCGAAGGAGCACGTTCTTAACGAAATAGAAGGGAAGTTCGTGAAGAAAGTAATGTATTTATGTAACAACTCTGGAGCTTATTTATGATTTTTATTTTTATTAAACTCCAATACTGTCCTAGCACTAGACTAGTTTTGATTCATTTTTCAAGTAGACTTATCTCGTTTGAATTTGTACGTGTCAATAATCAGTTCGTGATTTGACGATAACAAATGGCATTATGAGCGCAAACACTGCCGCTATTCATCAAGGATCCGCTAATTGGAGCCATCGGTAAGGATTACCGGCAGATCCTGTATTAGACGTGACGCTATTAATTGTTTGCGCAGTCTGGTCAAACTAATTATGTACTAATAAACTATCGAGTAATCGGGGCCTGGTCAAACGATTAATAGCGCCACGTCCAGGCCAGGATCGGCTGGGATAAGCCTAACTGATGAGTCTGGCTATCAGATCCTGGACGACGAATAATATTGCTCTTTACCAAATTTTCATTTAATCGTGGTTTCTAATAATACAAAATTCACGCAAAATAACCTCGACCCAAAATATCAGCCCCCTCGAACTTGAATTGAGCCCCAACTACTACCGCTACTAAACTACCCCAACTAAACGTTCTTCGACCTTCTTCTGTCTCTACACCCCGGAAGAATCGAATGAACAACCAGGCTCCCTAGGATTAGTCCAGTTCCTCGCCAAACAGAACTCCACGTTCCAATTTCTCAATAAACCACGTTCCACGTCCACCCCTCTCCTTAGGTACCACGATCAGGTGGGGGTGTAGCTGTCATAAATCCTCTTTCACGCTGACCCCAAGGCATTTTCAGCCCTGGCGGCCGAACAAAGCTGCCTCCGTCATCCCCCACGTACCCCCACCCCGAACGGCCTCCGTTTTATTTTTTTTTTTTTGCGTTCGTAGTCGCTTGAAAGCTTTCTTTCGCCTTTTTTCTCGACGCACGCGTGTGTATCGCTGTGTCGCGCTATTCCGTGTCAACTGTCTACCGTGGCAGTATGCAAGGAACAATGGAGCGGCGAGCCGAGACCGGCTGCAATAGTTCTGCCGACGTTTTCGCATTCATCCGCGGCCGCGATGCAAAAAGGAGAGCTGCCGTGGCGGAAAAAAAAAAAAGAAAGAAGCGAAAGGGAAGAATGAATCGTCGCTACCGCGGGCTTTGACGGGGCCGAGACAAGGCCCCACCCCCTCTGCCCCCAACGATACATTAACGATTCCGTCCGTGATGTCGTCGACCCACATCCACCCCCCCAGAGTCCTGAAATAAATCCTAAACCGATTACTCGAGTCGACAGGGGCTTGTTTTGCGCGCAGTCACTTGGAGAAGGAAGGAAATTAAAGGGTGTTCTTTTGGGGCTTTTCGAGGGGTGCAGAAACGGTTTGCTTGAGAAAAGATGACGAAAACTAACTCTAAATGTATGAATTCTGTCGCTTAGCTCTGTTTTTCTGACGCTCACACCGCCCGGAAAAGGGGAAATAATTGCACCACAATTTGTGGCCTTTTTCTCGTTAGAATCTTTTCCAGATTAATGACCTAGTGGACGACGACGTCATTTCTAAGCCCGTACCGTGTCAAGAAAATGCTTCAAGCTGCAAGCTTCCATTTCAGAGCCCTGTTTAATATTACTCCCCTGATTACACGCTCGATTTGAAGTTGAGAACTATTTACCATTTAAAATAATATTTTGCCCAGGTCTGCCGGAGCACCCCCTCGGCCAAGAGGGTGGTTCGCTACTTCCTGGTCGCGGTTCTATCGTCTATGAGGGAGCAGAGCGAGGTGGTGCTCAGGGAATCGCGATGGAGACAGAGAATACGGGAAAGGCGAGCGTGGAGGTGGGAGAGTGTTGGCGGCGAGGGTTGGCCGCTTCGGTCGGGGCGGGGGTGGCTTTGGCTGGTCGATACTTCGTTCCACGGCAGGCTCTCCACGTTCCTCGCTGGTCGAGGGGTGCGGGACGATCGTGGCACAGCCCTGATCCTGCCAGCTGGACATCGACGTCCACTAGATCAGCAATCTTGGAAAAATTCTAACGGTGAAAAGCCTCCAAACTCTGGTTCAATTATGTTCCTTTTCCCATGTAGGGCTGGAGGTCCTGGACAACCCCAGAAAATAACAAACACCCCTAGATCCTTGTTGAATTCTAAGGAATTTTCTAATTTAATAAGGGAATATAAAAATGGATTCTGGTCTATCGTCAAAAGTATAAAGTTCAGAGGGTACAAGTTTTCATTTAAAACGAAACTGATACATTTCTAAAGTTTCTACAGCCACGAACCATGAGATACTTTGTAGAATTGGTGGCTACAGGTCGTGGAAAGGGGTGACTTTCTTCGAGAAGTAATTAGTCGGTACATCTAAGCTGACCTAAGCCCAAGGGTGGTTCGCGCGACTGATTGCCAGGCGAACGACATGCGATGGAAACGAATGGAAACGCGCGAACTAAGTTAGAGGTGGAGAACGTCTCGGAGACAGTTAGGGGTGTCCCAGTGTTAGGAGACAGACGTTTAGTATCGATTCGCGTAATCTTGGACAGGTCTGAGAACAAACGTCCCCTTCCTGTGGCCCTGTTTTGCGCGCACGAAAATAGGCTGCCGACGAAACGCTCGTGGACGAACTTCGCGTTTACGTGTGGCTGCCATAAATCATGAATACTGATTACACAGCCCAAGGTAAATAAGTTCGCCTTACGAGGGAAGTTTATGCTCTACGAAGAGTCTCAAGTTTTGCAGAAATGCACGTGCACACGTTGTTAATTACACGTGTAATCTGATTGTTCGGTGATGGTATCAGAAACGATTTTAAGACTGAAAGCATCCCTTCAAACCATTCTGGTATTTCATATTTATACATTTATAATATTTTTGCTCTGAAAATGTAAGGTATACGGACGAAATTTTTCATATAAAATAGTTGAGTTCGAATATTAAAATAATTCCCAAACGTCATTTTCCCGTTCTTTAATACCAATCGTCCTTTTTAATTGCCTTTCAGTTCGTCCTCTCAACGTCTGTTCCTTGTAAACTCGAAACAGAACTACCCGGAATTATAACGTGGTATTGAACAGAAATGACTGCTGACTATCGACATCCGTTAATTAAATGTCATAGTATGTTTCGCTCAGAAACCCTGCGAGGAATCAAAGTTCAGCCTGCGGATCGATATAGTATCAACCTTTTCAAACAAAAATACGGAACTGAAAGTACAAGATGGCACGATATAAAAGTTACCTGGACAGAAATGAATATCGACTGTCGACGTCCCTTAATTAAACGTCGCAACCTGTTCCAAGGAATTAGACCTTTCCGAAATTCAAATCTGGGCTCAGCGCGTTAACGTAATAAATCAAAACTGTACAACTTCTGTCAACTTTCCCGTGTAATCTGTATCGATGAGAAATCAGCGGAGAGAGATGAGTATCCACCGTCGACGTTCCTTAATTAAACGTCAGAACGTGTCTCGCCCGAGGGCGTCGCGAGTGATCAAAGTTCAATCTCCAGGTCGATAAGAGGTTCCCTTTCGGACATTTCCAATCTCCCTTCGAATGGAGGGTTTTAAAATGCATGGAATCAGGGAGTAACCGAAACCTGCCCCACGCGCGTGGATTCTCTGTACCGATGGAATAATGCAAATTCTCTCCAATAATGAGAGGTAACCAGGTTACAGAGGAAACGATGCAAGCGTAACGTCCAATATTGGGACACCCTTTCATCCTGACACCTAGGGCGTCAGGATTAAGTATCTAATAACTAAGATTGTCTTTAATTTCTTTCCCTATTTCAGCAGACAAAATTCAAATTTTGTAAAAATTTGATAGCCTGATTGTTCGATTATATTCCTGTTACAACCAGCACGAGGAATACACAAAATAAAAATGGAGAGCACGGAAATATTCGGACTCCATTTCTAGCATTCGGACACCAATAAAATATTCGAGTAGGATATCGCTGTCTCTAGCCCCTGATCTCGATAAGGGAGAGAATCGAGGCTGCAAACGATGCATGCCAGCACTCGATGCTCGCCTTTGATCGGGCGTATTAATTCGAAACTGTCTGTCGAACGGAAAAAAGCGTGCAAACCGCGTTGATCGATGGCTGTCGATAAGCAACGATCGATATCGCCAGCCGCGGGCCACAGAGCGATCCTGACGAATGGCGACGATTTATTCGCCGTCGAGCACAAAGTTGTCGAGACTTTTCGACGATTCTATCGATTCCAAGTTCAACGTTTGCTACGCCAACGTGCTCCGCGGGGGTTCAGGGTGCAAACAAGAAAATAACCGCCAAGCCCGTGGTAAAAATACACTTTACGAGGCGATCGCGTGCGAGAGCAGGTATAAGCAACTCGGTTTGGTTCCTTTTCATCGATTCGCCGGGTCTCGGAGGCCAGGCCGCTCCGATATAACGCTGGGATCTCCCAATAATAGGAGGCGAGTGGGTAACGCTTGCCCCTAAACGCGTTACGGTAACTGGGACAGGCTGTAGGTCCTCTGTACGGAGAGATGCGAGAAATTTGTAGAGGAGAAAGTTGTTCTAGATGAATAAGTGAGTTGAAAATGTGGTATGAAGTTTTTTCGTACTGGGGCTCGTTTGGGAGGAAATCGGGTTTGAAGGGCTAAATAGAAATGGTGGGTGACGATCAGACACGTTGGATTCGGTGGCACGCGTGACCCAACGACTTTCGAAATCAATTTTCTTCAAGTTTGTGCTGTCACAGTGCTGTTCCAAAAATGGACCGGAACAATAAAACGTCGACGTTCTTGAATATCGATTTTAATCAAGACAAGATTTCAGGTCTAATCTCACGGAAAGCCCCGGAATAAAGTGTTCCGCGGCTCTCGGATCGGTGGCCTCTTGTGCCGTGTAATTAGGTTATTAGTAAATAATTGAGTTATATCGATCGAACTGGAACACGCTCCATCCTCCAGCGCGCAACAACGTCAAGGAAAGGCCTCTTTAATTCAAGACTGCCTTCTTGCCTTTGCATTATTATTATAGGAGAAACAGGAAAAAATACAATGAGTCCTGGAGGATTTTCGTCGCGAATAGGCATCTATTAAATTTCGAATAAAAATTCTATAAAGTTTCTGTATATTTCACTTTACGAAATCAATATATTTTAAACCTTTCGACCCTGGAATAAGCTTTTATCTCTCTTCCTTTCCATTTAACTCGCTGAATAAATGTTTAGAACCAATTAAACAAAATAATCAATTACTTCAATTACACATACTATCCCCAATTTCCGATTCCTCTTGTCTTCTATCGTGTACCAATTTAAAATAATGATTTTCTTCCATAAATAACAAACCATCCAACTCAAATCTGAACGAATTCGTCTTCGAAAATGTAAACTGATCCTACAAGCGAAATTCTTGAGAAGAGAGTCTAAGGTTAGGGCCAAGGGGAGATTACAAAGAGAAAAGATGAAAGGCGGAAGAGTTCTCTTCAGTCCTCCCGTTTCCTTTCTTCGGACTCTTCCGCGAGGCGTTTTTCGCGCCTTCGTCTCCGTCTGCGAGCCATCCAACGAACGTAACTTAATACCTGCCGTTAATTAGTCACGTGTAACGGTGAGCTAGTTACGGGACGCCGGGAGACGAGGTCGAGCATCGTCGTGCACACAAAATGCGAACCTTGACAACGAGGAACGGCTACTTAACGCGTGACACAGTTAATGCAGGCTCCTTGGCACACGACGGAATAAGTCATGTACGTGGCGCTTCTCCCAAAGTGACCACGCAACTCGTGTTTATGATCGAAAATCAACTATCGCAAAGTAAGTGAAATCGTCTGGATTCGATATTGAATTGGAAAGATGAATACTCGAAAATTCAGATCGTCGAAGGTAGGTCTTCATACTCAGAAATTTTGACTTTCTTTTATGTATCATATAATATATTGTGTAACTTGCCAACAGACCTGTACATGTTATATAAAATAATGAACCCTGACCCGATTAATAAATCATGAATGTAAAGTAATGTATCTGGAATTTTCCAATAGAAACTGTTATTCGAACGACAAGAGCCGATATATGCACATGCATAAACGAAGACACGAGAGTTCAACCTCTGATAAAACTAATGAACTCCAATTAAAAATTCACCTATAAATTACAAGAAAGAAGAAGTTGAAAATTGACAGTAATAGTAAACTAGAGGTATATGTTTTACCATTATTCCAAACAACTTTGAATCGAGTGGTAAAGGTTAATCCTCCTGACCAGGGCCGGGAAAAGGGCGAATAGGAAGTTGCAAATTGTTCACTGGCCAACGGAAGCCAGGAACGGTTCCACTGGGAGCTTTCAACGGGATACAGTTTCAACAAGACAGGAGCTACGTCAGAAGGCTACAGAGGATGACAGAAACCGACCGTCAGTCGAATCAATAGCTTCGACACAGTTATCGAGTTCCCCGTCCAGCTATTGGAGGTGTCTGGCTGATCGTAATACGTGTTAGAGATCCGACAACGATCGATCGCGTTGTTTCGACGGTCCCCCACCACCCCCCTCAATTGGCTTCGCGATTCCAAAGCCTCGTCCAGGCTGCCAGGACGCGATAGGAATCGCGAGTCGAACAACATTTCGCGCGAACCTTCGACCTCCCGTGGGTTGTCCCACATTGGTCTTTAATCATTTTAATATTCCGCTTTTGTCAAAATATTCTTTTATCGATCAAATAAAAAATACATTTGTAAACTGCCACTTTTACGCGGAATATTTCCTGTCACAGTATAAAGCTTGACAGCGTTACGATAGCAGAAGCTAAATGGCGCCATAATTGCGCCCCCGTCAATGACAATCGAGATGAATGATTAAAGGGAACGCGTCTTTTTCCACTCCGCTATAATGATCGCGCGACAAAGTTTGTTTTAACGAAGTAGCGCACACTTAGCCACTTGTTCCGTGTAAACTCCGAAGTCTAACGACTTTCATAGTTGAACTACGGGCGCCAGTCACGGGCAACGCTATCGAAATCGCTATAAGATAATCATTCGTCTCGCAACTTTTCTATCCCTTGGCGGAATTACAACGAACGCGGGTGGAACTTTACTTGCACTTTTGTCCCATTTGTTCATTATCGCCTCCGTAGCATGCACCCACCTCGTAACCTAACGACGACGCGCTAATTAATCGCTGACGCGATTGTGGAAAATGTGGCGATTTTTGTAAGCAGATAGGGAAAGAAGAAAGAGGCATCTACTAATTTTTATCCCAAATTTTGCCTCTACCTTGAACCTTACTCTCGTCAGCTTTGAGAACACCTAGCGTCGAATTAACGAAAGCTATTAGACGCCTTTGCTCGCCAGAAGTGGGTACGAGTGTGGCACGAGGACGTGGACAATTAAGTTGGGCGAATGGTGGAAAATTAGGCCGACTTATCAACGTATTGCTTTCTTTCTACAACGCCAGACGAAACGGGTGGAACTCAGTCTGGCAATCGACGTGCACAACACGTCGATGAATGCAGGCATCAGACGGAACCAGGTACCGGCAGTTAGCGAATAGGAATAAAGTTTCTCGTCCCAGTTTCCAAGAATATCAGCTGCACTCGCGGTGACAATGCCTTTCGAGGCTGACGTCGCATCAGATGAAATGCTGGACCCCGAAACTCACGCTTCGCCTACGTTCCCTTAATCAATGGAGACGAATGGAGACGACCTCCAACCCCATGGTCATCAGGACAGGTTTTTTCTGGGAAACAGATCACCTAATCGAGTAACGAGAGAGGTGTTTCCACTTAAACTCTCTAAGAATCACACACGTAAGAAATCCAAACAATTTTAGCTGTGTAAATTCATATCAACAGTGAATATTTTCCCTTGAAAACAGAAATGTTTCGGAATAACTCTACGCAATTGGAACGCGTTAAGTATCTGGAACGGTTACGAGTACAGGTACGCACAACGTTAACGCGGAGCTCGTAACTGGAGTCGACAAACTTCCAGAATGGCTCGTCGCAACGAAACGCGATAATTCCTTTGAAAAACATAACGATTCTCCGAGCAACGGTACGCGACATTTCCAACGAACGAGAATTAGACGCCTCAGAAACGAAGGAACGCGAACACGAATAAAGCGATCCGCTCTCTCAAAGGGGTCAAGCGTTCCGCAAAGGTTCGAATAAAATTTTCATGTCGCTCTACCCTGGCTGAACTACCGTCGTACATTTCTCTCGAGGATCAAAGCCGACATTTAATGAAATGTCACTGGCACCCCGTCGCATTTGCGTCCACGAATAGCAACAACAGGGAAAGACCAAAACCCAGCATCTCTTGTTAGATTCGAGGTGGCTCAATTTTACGCGAGGCTGTCTCGTTAGAGACAGATACCTTGCATACTACTCTAATAAACCTACCTTACCTTATCCTATATAAACAATCAAATTAAATTTGATTTCTAACCTTTCCTCTAAAAACCTGTTCCACAGAAACGAGCACTTCTCGACCCAAGAGATACCGTAATAAAGCTCGCAAATATAACTTTGCAATCATCAATGAAAAGTTAAAGCGCGCTTTCACCGCTGTTTTCATTCACTTGGTGCACGCTGTAATCTGTTCCCATTTCGCTGAGAATATTGTTTCAGTCTGCAACGGTAACACGAACGGCGATCCCTCGAAGACGTTTTTACGCGAAACAATAAAACCTCCCCTAATCCTCCCCCGTTTAATCTAAACCGTGCTGCCTTTAATTATTTCCGGGTAACGAAATTTCGCGCGAAGTTAACCACGACTATAACGAAACAATGCTCGCCGAAATACACGGAGTCTCGCGAATACGTATGCCACGCGATCGCATTGTTGGGAACATTTGCCATCGATCACTGTGTTGAGTGTCTTTCAAATGGGGGGAAATTGTGAAATTCGCTGGAATTGGAGGAGTGCGCGAGTGGAGTTATTAGAATACAGTTTGGTTCGAGTTGCGATTCCCAACTCGCGATATATGCGATTAACACAGGGTTAAATTATGGTAGTCAACCACCCAACCAGTTAATCGCGTGATTTAATCGAAGCTACGACAAATCAGTAGAGACGGCTTGATCCCGATCGATAATAATTGATCTATCGCCGAGGTCCGTTCCTTTAACCGTATTTTCGTTCTCTAATTTTCAGAGGATATGTCGTGCTCGCTCACCATAAACGAATCCCAGCTGTGAAATAAAATATGCTTGTTCTGTGCGCTCGAGGGAAAAGGATATCGATCCCACGGACGAGGTCCGTGCTCGCATCAACGCGTGTACAAATTCCGCGTGCGGGACTCGTAATTTTTCCACGATGGCCACCGTCGACCCGAAAATACGCGCGGGTGACAATAATCGCGAACGTCCCCGATATATACGGGTCCAATATCCCTGGCCACGCGGTTAGCTTATGACTGTGACATTTCTCCCCGTGGTGTGTAGCGATATTCTGGCGCCGTCGATTATTTATAGTCGGTCTAAACATACGCGCGCGCGGCCCGCTATTGAATTAGAAACTGTCCCTACAGCCTAACCGCGCCGCCACACACCAGGAACTATAAAATCCTACCCATGAGATTATTTTCGTGCGGATCTTCCTGCTCGTTCGAGAGTTCCCGTTTCGCTCGATCCGTTGACGGCCGAATCGGTCAAACGCGCGCCAAATACCCGCCAACACGGTATGTAAACAAATCCTAAAGTCGAACTGGACCGTTTCGGGCATCTTCATCCGAGAGAAAAGGTAAATTCTGGATTGTATTCCAGGATTTATTCGAGATTTGTTGTGAGTGTATCTTAAACATGTGTTCATTTTTCATTTTCCATTAGATTGCGGATTTTATGCGTGTATACTTATGGAAAGCGAAGTGATAATGGAAACCATGAAAAATTTGGCTAGCAGTGTTTCCCATGTCGCGTGAGGTAACAACTATTATAACATTATTATCGCGAAAACGCGATTCACAGGCGGAAAGACGGATTCACCGGATGCTAATCGACGGGAAATTCGGAGTGGCGAATTCACACAAGCGAATTCCCTATTGCCAGGATGCAGAGCGCTGGAATTAATTGCGTTAACGATGTGGCAGTTTCGAATGTCCGAGTCACGGCACGGTTCGAATGATCGCGAGGCTCGGCGATCGATCGAGGCGTGGAAAGTCGCGTTGTGCAAGCTCGAAATTATCCTCAAAAGTCATTTATTATTGCTTTAATGAGAAAGAAATTCTCAGTCGATGCTACTTTTAATGCTACTTTTCAAAGTCGATCGTTCGAGCCTGAAACCTCTCTGTACGCATAGAAATAGTTTAGGTATGGCTAGATTGGCATTTTGGCTGTGTGACGACCCGACGACCCTAATATAGGCCAATCGGAGGATTAAAACAAGTGGCTTCGATATAAATGCGCGGGTCGCAACGCATCGCGGCTGAAAATAAGTCTGCCTTCGATTCGAACGGCCCCAAAAATAATATCCCCGAGGTGGAGAACCCGCGGAGACGAGGAAAGACACGTCGACTGCTTCTCCCGTTACTCACAATCGAATACAACGGGTGATCATTTATCACGATCACAGAAACAACTACATCATCTTTCTTAATTGCAATCCAGGTGATTATCACCTCTCACTGATCCTAACATGGTTAATATGCCGATTACGCCCGCTATCGTATCGAGTTGTCCCCTTCGATTATTCACCACTCCTCTCCTCCCCTCCAGGGGGGAGAAGTATGTACGATGCGCGTCCAATTTTAATTCCGATCCCTCCTTGAGAAATTGCGGCGCTATCGATTAAACTTCAAACACACGGGGGCTCGCAGCTGAGACCTGTTAGGATTAGAAGACTTCCAAAACGCTTCGGATATGGCGAACGATGGGAGCTAACTTTTAAGGCCTCGGGATTTACCGAAAGACGCTCGGCGTTAGTCGGGGCCGCCTGTCGGATCGCTTCCCTAAACGTTTTCGCGAGTTTGCTCACCGTAATCGCTGCGAACGTGACTTTAAGCGTCGGGAGATACGTGTATAGCGGTTTGGGAGTGGATTATAAGGTTGTTTCGGCGATAGTGACGCTTTCGTCTTTTTACAGTTCCACTAATTTTTTAATGTAACACATTATTTTCCATCTACCACCTTCTTAGTCATTAAGTATCACCATTCATTAAATCCCCACCCTGTTCCGCTAATTGATCGTTCCCAGGTCCGAGCAGCGATCAACTAGCGAGGCAACGTCTCACCATCGCGGACATTTATTAATAGCGATGGTTTCCTGGTGCAAACGACGGGGCCCCTAAGTTCCCACCGTCTCATTAGGACGAGGGAAACGGCCGTGCGAGGTCAGCAGACGATGAAATTCCTGAACCGCGTGTTGCATAGTTCTGCAGGTTTATTTTCGTCCTGTACCGCTTGCTATTATTAGGAGCTGCTACAAGAAGGGCGGAAGACGGAGGGGAGAGGGGGAACCGCTGGTAAATAGGTATCTTACGGCATGCAACATCCCTGTTGGTGACCGTTAAAACGTGAGTACGCGCACGTGCGCACCGAATTTGTCCACACGGTCGTGGAAACGTGCGCGCCACGAGATCCTTACCACCTTGCCAATCATGCTCTCCAGATCGTATGACACTACTCGTTATAGTTCGGGGTCTATTCGAAGACCCTCGAGTCATTGAACGTGATTTTTGAGCTACAGATCCTATAGAATATGACGAACTATTCTTCAATAGACACAGAGGGAACGAATACTTATGAGAATTATAGCGAAAGCTCTCAATTCCAGATTGAGAAGTTTTAACTAAACTCCTAAATTCAACCAACACAGAAAGACGTCAACGCCAACCAGAAATACAAGCTGTTCATGCATAAATGCTCCCGATTCTAGGTAAAAAAGGTTCGTCCCCCGCGTGGAAAGGAGCTCACGCTTAATTACATTGCGAGATATTTTTTTCAGACACGAAGGGAATTAAATACGACGGAATAACGCGACGCTGGCGCGCGACAGGTGAAAATGGAATAATGAACGAAGCGTCGCGACGCCGGCGTGAAATTTTACACCGGAATATTTGTTGCCGTTAATCAGTCGCGTGCAAAAAATTACTCGGCGTTAAATGTCGCGAAACGGGGCTAACGAATTTACACGCAAATCCAGCAATTTCGAATTCAAACCGCGCACGTGGACGATTTTGGATTCGATGTCGCTAAACTCCATTAATTCGTCCTCCCAACCGTGGACACAATTTTATTCGAGTAACAAAGTACGAATAAAATCAGCATGGGACGATTTATTCAAAGTAGAAGAGAAAATTTATTCGAAATTAAAGTTCAAAATAAATCGACTGCGCCATTTGAATTGTAATTTTTAAACGATGAATTCATTTTTTTTCTGTGATTCCTAAGGAACCCAAAGATTCATTAAATTTCTATCCTTACACGCACATGCTTTCCCACTTCAAATATTTTCCTTCGTGTTGACATTATAAATTCATTAAAAATAATGATCGAGCCCCCACTCTCTCATCCGCCACTTTTCCTACCCTACATTCAAACTTTCTCACTCTGAACTAGTTCACCCGAGTCTCGAACTTCTCCACCCTTCCCCTGAAACACCTACTCCCTGTGCAAATATTTGCAGCACGGCCTGTTTGCAAATTTCGAACGGGATCTTATAAATTATCCGTTACGAGCCTTTCGTCCACGTTGCAAAAATAATCCAGAGTTGTGCACGCAGCAACCTTGCCTCGAGCGAAGAGCTATTTCATGAAAATGCAAACCCTTATCGCTGTGGCTCGCGCGAGAGAAAGAAAGAGAGAGAGAGAGGAGTTGCGTGCACTTTTCGCGAAACGCCATTACTTTGATTGATTTATCGTGGTATCGAGCCTTGGGAAAGGAAACGTTTCTCCGAGGGACCGTAATAATTCTCTCAGAAACACCGTATAAATATTCTCGTTGGCCGAGACAAAGCGACGCGAAACGAAAGCAGGTGACGGAAAAAAGGAATGCCCGGAATTATCACAAGAAAAAAAATGCAACGAACCGAGCACGCGGTTTCTTATCTTACGCAACCGACGTTTAATATTACGTCGACAGCGTAAAAGCACGCGACGAGTCCACGCCAGGTCGCTATACCGACCGTCCACCTCACAACCGAAAGAAACTTGATAATAAAATAGAATTTCAAAAAGTGGTTCATGTTTTCTGTATGAAAAATGATAATTGGAAGCGTTGGAAGGGTTGAAAACCCTCCTTTCGTGGGCGTGCGTCAGGCCAACTTTTTCGTAGCCTTCCTGTCCCGAATCCCCGAAAACTGGGTAATGACACGTTAGGGTACACCCTGTATATCCAGTGACTTGAATCCACAGGCACGAAGAGTGCCGAGGGTATCGATCGCGGTCGCCTTGGGAATGTCTCCGGGGAGGACTCGCCAGAACACGTGAGTTACCCTCTTTGCACCGAATGGCTCCGAATCGTGGCGACCTGCGCCGATAGACGAGCCACGTTAACCCCCACGTTTCATCAGAAATTTTCTGTAACGTGTGTCCACGATCCTCTTACGCGGGAAATTGTTTGTGAAAGCGGTGGAATTGACTCCTCGATTGGCCCAGGGGATGGATGAGGAGACTCCCTAAATTTAGGGGTAGCAAGTACTATGGTAGAAGGTATAGGTTCTTCTACTACGCTGCTATGGTAGTAAGGTTCGCGAGGTTTGGTTACGAAGATGGTCGCTGGAACTGGTTAGGACATTTTTTAGATGAAAGAACATAGTGGTTTTTTGTTGAAAATTGGGGAATGTATATAAGCTAGCATAATGAGTCGATGAATTTTTTTAAGGAAATGCTTTCTTACGTCACAAGTAAACTAATAATCCAACAAAACCTGTATGCAACTAACCCTAACATATTTTCTAAAATTCGTTCCTGAAATATTCCCAAATAGTTTAACAAACAACACCTACGTGATAGAAAGTTCTCCAAAGAAAAGCATGGAATCTTATCATCCAGAATGATAAGCTCGACGTACACAGAGATCGATCGAGACGACGCGATCCTGGAGTGGCCGAATATTAGGATGTTTCTGGGGTCTGGCTCGAAAATTGATCTCAGCCAAGTTGAATTCGTTGGTAATATCCGAGAGGGTAGAGTCTAGAGGGGGTGAATCGGATGCAACGCCGAGAGGGGTGGCTCGATTCGAGCGGTCGCGCGTTTAATGAGATTTTGCGGGGCGGTCGTTGACCGTGCGCCGCCCGTTCGCACGATTAATTAACGCGCTCGTTAATACTTCCTAATTATTATGCGCCAGAGTGCATACTTACCCGTGCTGTTTCAGTCGATCGGTTTCCCGTCGCGAATTACGAGCTACCACCATTGTATATTTTCAATTTTCGATCGGTAGCGCCCCCACTCCTCCCACGGACACCGAAACAACCGAAAATGCACGGGGAATGGTTAAAGTTTTCGCAAATAGCGACCGACTTTCACGCAAACATTTGCCAAATGTACAGGGACGTTTGGAGGGTGTTGATGGGGCTGCTCGATAGGGAAAATATTTGTTGGATCAGGAAAATAGATTTTGGAGGAATTTTTTTGTGAAGAGAGTCAACGAAAAACTACACTTTGATTACTATTCGAATATGTGATTTAAAATAAAATAGACGACCCATCATTTGTTGCTGAAAATAATACTTTGGCCAGCTGTGACGACGTCCCACTCCCAAAGCCAATATTCGCGAGAGAAGTGTCACACAACGACGACTCCAAAACATTCAATATCGCGCAATTGAAAATCGCGCGGCGTAAAGAAGCGACGTCGACAGTAGCCGGATGGTTCGTCGTTAATTATGCGATGAAAGAGCTGACGAACACGGAGAGCTGGACGCAATTTTACGAGGCGTAAATGTTGAAGTTCATCGAGGCAAAAGTTACGCGCACGGGGCTATCCAGGCTCCTCGATTTTACCAGTGATTGTGTCGAGATAGTCTCTACGTTTTTCAAACAATTTTCATCCCCATTTATGAGAAAGTCATTCAGAGTTTCCGCGAAGAAAACATTGTTAAGCAAAAATTTTCAAGAATGGCAGTCAACGTATTAATTTATTATTTCTAAAAATAATTCAAAGCTACAGAGAGTGAAAGAACATCTTGAATGCTCTTTTTACTCGATGCAGAGGTGGATAACCCTAGACCACGCGATTCTGTTGGACTTTGCCATTAGTCAGGGGCTTTTCGCGAGGCGGCGAGGCGTTATGAATTTTCGTTTTTCTTTATTCCGCGCATTACCATGCCCCGTTGTCCCCTTTTTTCTCGGCGTGCTCGCTCGTCGTGGCAAAATTACCTCGTAAAGCTGAAACGCCCAGAGAAGGATAACGGCTGGTAAAAATGTCGTCTTTAAGGCCCGTAAAAACTAAAGACGCCTCGTAATTCCGGCAATTGCTTCCAAAGGGCGCGCAGGACGTCGTCGTTTGGCGAACGAACCGTGGCTTCGAGCCTGCACGTCGCCCTGAATTGTGAAAATTCCTGAAGAAATTCTTCGAGGCCCTGGATTGGTTTACGTTTGATTCGCCCACGAGCACGATTGAAAGAACAAGACAGAAAGATGAGGTTCGTTTCTTTTGTAAAACTGGGGAAATGGAAACTTGGACAATTCCGAAGTAGAATTCAATTTTTCATTTGAAAAAAAGATGACAAGAATACGTATCAGAATATCGTGTGTTGCTACTAAAAACCTCGAGGGACGAATATCACACTATGGAGGAATTATATGATTTTTAATCCAACACTCTTTGCTTAATCAACTATCTATGCCATCCTGGATCATGAATGGGTCAAACCTAAGCTGATCCTATCGAACCTACTTCAGGTCCTCCCGGTCCCTAGTCCTTCCAAGTTCATCACACTATATTCACACTGAAACCCAAACTTTACACTAATCGAACCTAAACAAACTCGTGTGCCAGCCCAGGAACGCATTTATCCATCATTCTCCCACGTTGACCTAATTGAGATCGGATTAGGGCAAATTTGAATTCGGTTGATCTTGAAGTAGCAAGAATTAAGACCGATCGAGGCTGAGATAGATCGCGGCAGACTTGCTAATAACAGATTCCGCTAATATTGGGTTAGGTCCACGTCAACAAAGTTAAGATAGGATCAAAGTAAACTTGAGCGTCCTAGGTGAGAGGGAAAGGGACGACAGTATTGGACAGCTATGAGTCTTATTAGGGGTTTGCTAGTGGAGATTCCTGATCGATGAAGAATGCGGCTGAGACCTGGGAATTAATGCAGCCTAGCTCTGCCAGACCCGAGGAAACGCGGCTCGTCCGACAGCTCATTCTCCCCTACCTCTGGCGTTGGATAGGTTTGGCTGCTCTCCAATGATAGTCCTTCCCACCGAGTAGTTTCCCATCCCTAGCTAGGCGAAAAAAAGAAGAAACGCAAGAAGATTGGAATAAAAGATGCAGAGTCCTGACTGTAGACCCTGCTGGAGGATAGAGAACCAGTCGAAACCTTCCATTCTGTGAATCTCGACAAATAGATAGATACTCCTAACCGGGCAACTTAGGAATTGGATCTAGGTTGTGCTGAATTATTAAGAAAAGGAATACACGATTCTGCTTGGTAACTGAGTGCGCAAATTCAAACAATTTCTTTGTTTCCTAAGAAGAATGTGTACAAGGTGGGCTAAGTAAGTGTAACGAGTCTTAATTCTGAATTCTGTCCGAGATAAGCATCGCTAACACTATACGAAGTTCCGTTTAATTGGATAAAGTCAAGAGTCTAAATCTAGATTAAATAATGAGGGTAAGTTTGGAGCAAGTCCGAGGACTCGATGCTGACCCAGATAAGTTTTAATTTCTGCGATATCTCTCTACGATTGTAAGACAGAAGAGACGAAATAGACCCGCCAAGGTTGGAAAAGGAGAAACTCTTTTTGTAAAGCTGCTAGAATTGCTCCGTAAAAGGGACGCGAAACAAGGATAGGAACAAAAATCCCTGTTTTAAGGGTCGTTAACGTAGAGTGTGGCGGCAATAATTCTTGCAAATCCAGCAATTTGCGGTTCAACAGGTTCGTGGCTCTATCCAGAGGGGACGATAAAGAAATATTGGTAGAGATATCTCTAGAAATCCTGTAGAAAATTTCTTGTGACGATCGACTTTATCATTTTTCTTATTAATTTCAGGAATCAAATAACATCCACCCTCTCAATTTCATCGAGACACATCTAAAACCTCCCTGAACACAAAAAAAAAATCCAACAATCGATGAAAAAATGACCAAACCCTACCAGTTACTTTTTAATTCCACCGTAGAAAGTTTCCCGTTCCTATTTCCTTCGGAACGATTGCTTACGATAATTTCGAATTGCAGATCCACGAGAGGGATTCGCGTTCGCGTCGTTCGAAGACGGGAATACAGCCAAGCGTCGTAAATTGTCGCGAGGGATTTTCGTGGAGTCGTAAAAGGAGGATGAATCGACGTTTCTACTTTGGAAAAGCGTCGATCGATCGTTTAGAGGGGGTTGGGGGTAGGGATTCGACTTACTTCCTCGCGCATTTTATCTCGGAAGTTCGGGATACGGCACCGGTAATAAAAACACCGTAAACTCTGCCTCGATAACTTCTCTTCGATATCGATTCACCTACTACCTCTCTGTAAACGACACGTGCAACGATAACGGGGCGGAGGGGGATGATTGAGTTCGCGTTGATCCGTGACTACTAATTTATTTCCTCATTTACGGAGAGAAGAGTCGATGGCGACGAAAACGCGGATTTACGAGATGAGAGACAGGTGGTGAATAGGAAAAACTGGAATGAAAGAGATGAAATTCTAAATAAAATTCAATAAAATTCTAAATTGATTAAACATTCTTATTCAAGAGAAATTATTTCTAACTCTATTTATTTACCTCTATAAAAAAAAAAGAAAAGAACCAACGTTCATAGGAATAGTATGAAATATAATATCTGAATATATATCTTTCGTTCTGCAAACAATGAAAGTGAAAAACGTGATGCACAATTTCTATTTTTCGCGATTCGAAACCTGGCTCAGTCAAAAGATATTTCAACGATCGTTTACCTCGAAACTCGATCACGATTTATGGAATGCTTCTTTGACAAGTTCTACAAAAAATATTCCGCGAAGAAAGCAATAACAGGTTTGTTGATACACAGCGGTGTATGCACAGATCCGTGATATTTATCTAATCTGTTTATTCGAGTTGTGTTTACTCTCTAGCTATTGCTAAACTGTATCTCCCAGCGGCTAGCAGACTACACAGATTTCTACAAGTTTCAAGATCGCTATACTCAAGAACGGAGGTCCTCACGAAAAACTTTCATCCTACATTTTCGACCCATTTTTTAGCACACAATTTTCCCTGTATACAGCGAATCTCGCAATCCTCTCCATACAATTTCTACGCGACCTTTATTCCACCATCACGTTCTACCTACGTTTTCAGACCAGCAAAATTCCACTATCTGGCAAAGTCCAAGGAAGCTTCGCGGGAATCTTTGTCTCGAGAGATTTCCTGAGGGTGCAGAGTATAATCTAGAAACTGGAAGAAAATCTGAAAACGCATAAACTCTTTGCCCGCGACGCTAGCAAAGAGGAAAAGGCGTATTCGCGGAACACGCTACTTCGTACCGTGAAATTGGCGTTTCCCTCGTGGTTTTCGATGAAGCCAATATTTACCCTCGGTCTTAATGTCAGCGTAGGCCGTTGCCAAAACTAATATACGAATCGGTTTGGCCGTAAGCACCAGCGCCTAGGCGATTCTGCGATATCGAATCGAACGAATACAAATATAGACCCGCGATCCACCCTCGAACAGAGTTCTCACGAAAAGAAATGCTGAATTTTACGAAATCTCAACCATCGATTACTAGATAATTGAAATATAATGTCATTCAACTAGCACAATTGTGGTAGAACGCCCTCTAAGATTTCTTCGACACCTCGACTTTAATCATACCACAACAAAATGGCTGATACAAAACTACGATTACAAATGACCCACTACAAGTTCACAGAATTAATTCCTACCCTCCGCCTCCACCTCTAATACCTTTCAAAACACGAGTAGACGAATTCCTCTCCAACTTCCATGATAAACACCTCCCTACGAACACTTGAGTTCCCAAAGTACAATCGTCAGACCTGTCGAAGGCGTTATCATCCAGAGGGATGGTGCGAAACACGCTCCAACCTTTTCCTTCTTTCTCCAACCATTTCTCCGTGCTTAAACGTTGTTTGTTAAACGAGAACTGGAGGTATAGCGACAGAGAACGAGCGCTATGATTGATGAGTTCCACATTGAGCGAGAATCGAGGGGAAAACGCAGAATCCGCCGATGACTCGCGAGTTCGCCTAATTGTAATCAGTCGCGAAGCACGTGAACGTACGCGGCCGAATATCGGTATCGAAGTACGAACGGATATGTTTGTTTGTTGACGGACGACCGTAATCCGAGACCACGGAACGCCCGGGGTGTATGATCGATGTAAATGCGGACATGTAAACAGACATACTCGCACGCAGAGAGATCGATCGGGACTCGTCGCGCTTTGCGAAATTTATGCCAACGACGAACATTGTCGACCGTTTATCGTGAACGGAGCCAATATAAATATATCAACTGTATACGAAAGTTACAACATTTTAACAGCCATTACCTTCAATACAGTATCGTATCTGTGATCTTTTCGCTATGATTTCTCCAATTTGGACTTCCTCGAGTGATTAATTTGAAGAGATTGCTTATTTTAAGTGTCCAATCTAGCGTAACTTTTTAATAACGTGACGTTGCAACGAGGCGTTGTATAATTACGTTAGGATAATTCGATTAGCTGGTAGATTAGCTCGGTAAATTAACTCGAGAATGAATTGTCATCGCCATAGAGTCTTGTATGTTTTATATCTCAGCTCGTCGCTATAGTTTATCTGCGAACTTTATCGAGTCCGAGTAATTAAATTACAAGGGCGAAGGAGGATCAATTAACTAGAAAATAACAAGAAAATGAAGGACAGGGGGAAAGGCAGGGAACAATGCACGGTCGATGCATCGAAAAATAAAATCGATAACGGCTTATCAACTCTGATTATGAAACAACAACGTAGCTCGATCGTGTCATCGATCTATTTTATTTTTCTTTAGAAATTTCCAACGCGCGATAAAGTGTCGCGCGTTGAAACCGACATATATATTTTTAGTCGTGGCGTGACGCACAGAATACACTTCTGCACCCTCGGCGATAAATCACGCGAGAGACCTCATCGTAAATTCTCGGCCCTCTTGAATGTTAAGAGAAGACCAAGAATTTCCCATATCAATTCCAGATTCCTGCTTAGATGGTCACGAATGGGTCAATCATGAATAACATCAAACAAAATTTGCGCTCTTTGAACCAGGGTTACGTTTTGGAGGATTACTAGAAGTACCACTTGTTTCGAGGGTACAGGATATAGAAAATACTCCAATCTTATATTAAAATGCTTCGATCCTAAAATGCTTGAATACTAAAATGCAACAATCCTACAATAATAACAATGACTCGTTGCCGTTAATTTCAAGCAATCCAACGATATACCAATCTGTCCAGAAAATTCCCTAGACTCCACGAAAACCGACGCCACCGAGAAATCGAGGGAAATGTTTTTACCACGACTCGATTGACTGCAATCGCGGTCACAGCTAAATTGACGACTACTGGAAATATCGTTTCGATATTCGAAACGGCGCCGAAATTATTCGGAATTCAAGCATCAGCAGTTTCGACACACTCGAAAACAAACGGGAATCGCTCGAGCGTGTTTACAAGCGCGGTCAATATTCTAAATCAGCCGACCCTAATTGCGAGCCCGCGTTCGAATTAGATTCGATCAGTTTCTGTGGCTGAATGAAACGCGCTTGGATAAAACGATTGCCTCGAAACAAAACCAGATTAGATACAATTTTTACAAAGTAAGGATGTATAAGAAAAAATAAAAAAAAATACTAGCTACCGAAAGCAAGGATCTCAGAATCTATTCAGGTCCTCGGATGGAACCATAAACTTCCATTGAAACCCATTCCCTTCATTCAAAATTTATTCCAATATTCCTTACAAATTTATACCGAACTGTTTTGGAATAACAAATTCTATGTCAATACTCCCGCAGAGCGCCTGATGTATCCCTAACAAATAACCATTAAAATAATAAATAAACATTTATAACCTAACAGAGTGACGAAATACCAGTGTAACGTGGCATAGCAAATATCAGGCTAAATTCGTCTTCGTTTGAAGCAGAATGGTTCGGGCCTGAAGAGGTGAACGCGATCGGTAACGAGAAACAAACAAACGGGGGTACACGTTGCAGGTGACACTGTATAACGCGTGCTCTACGCTCCGTGTTTATCGACCGTGGCAGAAACTCTCGGCCAAAAAGACGCGGGGTGTGGTCAGAAATGTTCCTTTTGCACCGTGTGCACAGCTTGTCAAACAAATTCTTCTGTTTTCCGAGACGAGGTCACTCGAGGTCACGGGTGACACGAGACCGATATCCATGCCCCTTTGAGACATCTATAGAACGTCGAAACTCGCGTCGAATGGCGTACCGCGTGTCCTATCGACGTTATACTTCTAGAAAATTCGTATCACGCGATCGAAACGCTGATACCTCGGTATGCACGACGGACAATCATTTATTAACACTTTTTTTTATCGGTGGCATAACCTATTAACTGCGGCGACGGGTATACTTATGAGAAAACAGACAAGGGGTTAAATATACCTAGCAACAGTGTCCGGAAATGTTAAGGCTGAATTAACCTATACCGACGTAGGAAACCCTTTACAGAATCGTAAAGTAGGTCGCTAAATTCATTTGTGAACACATTATTCACCGATCGAAAAGTTGATTTCGGCATGAAATATTATGTATTAATTAAAACAAATACATAAAAGTGTCTTACAGAAAAGGAACAGCGGCGTGACAGATTCGGAAAGAGTCGAAAAGAATCAGCTTCGAATTCCAACGTGTCTTCCAGTCCCGTTACACTTACACGTAAGATGGATGCTCGCTCTCGAATTATCAATTTTCGATAGTATCGAACGCAACGTGCATTCAGCTGTATTCAAATCGAACGACAAGTGTGTCGAAATGAGAGAATGCAGCTTGAGGAAAACAAATGGAGATCTAGTGACTTTTAGGGACAACGTCGTGCAAGGCTGCAACCACCTGCCGTCGCTGAACCGTGATTCGGGGGAATGTCGAAGGGGTAAAGGCTGCGATCGCGGAGAAAGTCGGCGTTGAAGGGAAAAGAAAGGCGAAGAAGACGGAACGAGCCAAGGTGCTGGCAGGAAGAGAAAGAAGGGGTGAAGCGGAGAGCGCCAGAAAGAGGTCGAAGGAGGGGGATGAAGGTAAAAAGCAGCGCGACGACATCGTATTGATTTGGTGACAGATCCGCGTACGATGCGGATACCTCGTTTTCGACGGCGAAGACCACCACGGCGGACACATCGTGCGGACGGCAAGCGCCCTGACGCTTTATATATAGAGGCTGAGCCACGAGCAGACAGGCCGTGCCGCTTAAATATAGACGAAATGCAACGGGGTGTCTCCCGCGCGAGCAAGAGACACGGACGCGAAACGATCGAGGCGACGGGAAAGGCGGATAGAAAGAGAACGACGAACCGTCAGCGGGGAAACGGCCAGAGAAGAAAGAGACAGTGGCGTAATCAAAGGGTGTGCAGCGCGTGCCGAGCACGCGAGCTTCCCCGATTCCACTTGTCTCTCACTTCCTTACGAACCAAACACAAATCCACGGAATAATTCTAAGAAATTTTCCTCGCTACCACTCACCCCTAAATATACAAAATTCCTGCCTAGAATTCCAGAAATCACTAGAAATGTTTCAATTTAACGAATTGCGAGAACACGGGAGGGTTATGGAGCAATCGGAGTTTTATTCTGGGTGTCGATTGCACTAACAATTTTATCGATTATTTTTCTCTGCACTGGGAGTAGTATCTTGTACGTATACTGATACGGGGTTTAAGGGGATGGTCCACTTTCACGCGGGTCCCATAATCAGTAGCTACGCGGTTGAAAAGAGGCCCCGCATACGCAGAGAATAATCATGGCCGACGACACGGCGTCGTCTGCCAGGAAATCGGCACCGAACGTTTCGTTCGTCGCTGTCGCATCCTATGGTGGACGACACGACGAACGAGCGACGAGGAACGAGCCGTCGATGGCACGAGATACGTCTCGACGCATGAAACTCCCGTAACACCAGTTCGCGCGTGATAAAAACACGACGACAGAGGACAGATGCACAAGTAACGCGCGAACGAGCGAGAGAGAGAGAGAGAGGGAAAGAGAGGACGAGCAGAGGGAAAGACAGAGAGGTAACGCGTGTGTGTACACGAGAGCCAAAGAGAAACGAAAGAACAGGTCGCGACACGCGGTCGATGTTAACCGATCACCACGGTTTTTTCGTACGGTGTCTGTTTTCGATCACTCGGTTTCGTTCGTTTCTCGCGATGTCGCCAACGGGTGTTGCGAGAGGTTTTCTATTGTACTTACTTGCCCAGTTCCTCCTTGACTTCGTAGTTGTCACTGAACCGCGTGCAAGTGGCCGGAGCAGCCATGCCGAGGTATCGCGATTATTTACCGCACTAACCGAGGAACGTAACGCGAGAGCCACTGCCGGCCGCCACTACCGCACACGCTAGGAGAAACTTCGCAGGTCGAATTCGATCAATAGAGGGGAACCGCCGCGGCGCTGGTAGAACACCGGGTAACCCGTCGCGAGGGAGGGAGGGTCGTCGGGCCGGGCAGAGAGGAGGTGGTTCTCTGTCCGCGGGATCCGTCCGCGTTACCGTGGGCTCCGACGGTGGGGCAAATCGCGGTCGTGCCAGCAAATATTTGCGGGCAACGACAACCGTATCCTTTCGACGACGCGTCCGCACTGCTCGCCGGCAGACCGTCGACTGACTCGCGTAGTGGTGGGCGCCTTCGTCTAGCGATGGCGCAGACGGTCTTGGAGACCACCCGGCAATGGCGGCGATCGACTGCGCCGCCCTACGGAGGGTGTTCGCCCGCTGCTCTTACACATTTTAGGGCTTGTTTAGACGAGTCAGATATTCAATCGTAAACTACGAAATTTTCGTTGGAGGCTCTTTTACTTTTGCATTTATTAGGGAAGAAGGATTTCAAGAAAGTTTTCTTTACCGAATCAACCCTTTTGGTGGCTATCTGAATTATTCAATGAGAACGAGAAATGGTGAGTTAAGTTAACCTAACGTACTTTGATCAAGTTTGGTACAAGAATTATACAAAATTAGTTTATCGGGTGAAGGAATTAATTCTGTGCCTTTCTATCGAATCATTTATAACTCTAGGTAGAAAGTCATCATTTTTGTTATGTTAGAGTACCAACCTTTTAAACAACAATAACCCAATTAATTTTGCCTAATTGGATTAATAATTGAACCTACTTGAACTCAAGATATAAACATACACGAATGTGTACATGACGTTATACCTAGCAGGTGGCGTTAAGAAGCAGACCCCCTTTTTCTCCCTGTGGTACCCCTCAGACCTGAATCATTTCTACAATACAATCTACAAACGCAGGGGTGACGATGATGGCGCTTCGCCACCCCTTCGAACGCAGCCAACCTGCGCGAAATAACCCGGGGGGATCGAGGCAACGCATTTAAATTTAGCACCTGGAATTACGCTCGATCACGCGGCTAAACTTTTCAAAGATCACGCTTCAGAGTGCAATTTTCCTTTCCCTTCTATTGCTTGGTCTTTTTTTATCGGCCTTACTTTTGCTTTACTCTCTTTTCTTATTTTTGGATGAATTATCAAGAGGACGTGGAAATTCTTTTCTTGAACTTGACACAAGTGGTCTTTGTCCACAGATAATTATCTTTAGATGTATGAAAAGGAGAAGAGAAGGTGGAGAGAGAGACGGGAGAAGGGTAATATGTCTTGAGACTGTTTGTAGGTTCGTTAGTAAGACGTGTGTGTATAGGAATCAAAGCTAGTCGTGTACTTGTAAGAAAGGTATCGGAGTTGCTGCCTCGCGACCTCGACCACTGAAAGGAGTCGCAGATCGTCCCTGGTTAGATGGGATACCGTGTACTAACTCGATTCCGCATGTCCGACATAAACACGAGATTTACTACTGGCGCATACGCCGAGCGGAGCTTCGGTATCACTTCGATCGGCTTTCTGGCTCGCGTCCAATTAGAACGATACACTGAGCATAGATCTCGAGAAATTAAAAGGCGAACAGTGTATGAGCGATGAGTGCGAGTTTACTGGGTCTATTTCAACCTATAGCAACTATAGCAAACATACCAGGCTTTTATATTATTTTGTCATTAATTTTCAAAATTAAGAGAGGTCAGGAATACATCAATATTTTTCTTTCTATAAATCGTGGTTCCTGCAACACATTGATTAAATTGTGCAAACGTTGTACGTATGTATATCTCTTCTTGGATCACATTAGTCTACTGCAGAATAAACAAAAAAGCGTTTTTAGGTGTAAGAAGCAGAGATAGGGTGTATCACTTGACGAATTCCAAATTTTCCTTTATAAGTTCGTGTTTATATAATCTTGAAATTTGAACATGTTTATACCGTATCGGTAACAATATTAGCTTATCTCGTAGTACAACTGTTTCTCGTAACAAAGTAAAAGGAAAGTATCAAATTTCGGTTGTTTCTCTAAAATACTGTACAAAATACAAGTTTTCAAAAGCATAGAATCGTTACTTCATAAAAGTAAAAGGATGACGTTCACCCATAGAAATAAACCATCGTTCTCGATTACTAATTCTCCGTTCGATCTATGATATACACACATTCGCATGCGCACACACACTTGCACATACACTCTCTATAATAATGTAAATCTCATAATTGCGTTATCGACAGCTTCGTAAAGTAGAATCACGTTTGTAATTTGAAAAGCGTCGCATCACCAGTCCCGTTTTTTTTTAATTAATACGAATATGAACAACCGTTAAATGCATTGGAATCATTCGTTGGGAAATCTTTTATTCTCTCCGAGCAAGGTACGTCTTCGTTGCTCTCTAACGGAATACTAATCCCTTATCGTAAAACTAAATATAAATGCTAAAAATGGTGCAAAGTATTAACTCTAAGAACTGCGTAATACACGTACGAACATAAGGAACATTCGTTTCGAATCACGTTCGTACTCTAATACAGATACGAGTCTATAATTGCTAAGTACTTTGAAACGCATTTGTCGATGATAAGTTTCACGAATTCACCGTCATCGCGAGAACATCATGACGTATTTTTTAATTCGTCCCCTTTCTTTTTCAATCTCTCACTCTCTCCCTTTCACTCTCTTTATTGCTCTCTGAGTTTTTAATGAAGTCTACGATATCACGTAAAACAACTGAACACACTGAATATGCTGTGCTCGAAATAAATCATCGACGTTCCGTGTCGATAAGACTTTACTCGGTCGTGACCGATTTCGCCAGATTTCTGGGACAATCAACGTTGCAACCGCGGAGAACTGCGATATGAAAAGACAACAGTTGCATGGGAATGACTGTGAGAACTCCTTGTAAACAATCGACTGTCTTGGGCACCTCGAGGACCTTGTCCGCGAACGATTTGGTCTCCTCGTCACCTTCCTCGCAGATGAGGATCGGTTTGCCATCGCGCGCGGTTACCTGTTGCAACGCGTTCATGCATTTCTGAAACAAATAATTATAGCATGACGTCTGTACACGATAAACTTCTTCGTGATTGATACTATGCAATAGCTGGCATTGCAAGAGAAAAAGTTATTCTTCAAATAAATTTTTCATTATAAGGTACGAATACTTATAAGACTGACTAGCTCTGTTTAGTATCAACCATTCCAATTTACCGTGTAAACAGGATCCCTCATAACGATCATTATCACGGGCATGGAGTCGTCGACGAGTGCCAACGGGCCGTGTTTTAATTCGCCAGCCATGATGCCTTCGCTATGCATGTAGGTCAACTCTTTAACTTTCTGCAAAGAAACAGACGAACAACGGACTAAATTAATAAGCCACGTCACGTTTGAGATGATTCGAAACGTTACGCCAGTGCGAGAGAGTGGCTAGAACGGTATCAACGATTCTTGAATCGCTGGCAACTTACCAGAGCGCCTTCCATACATGTGGCGAAGTTGTATCCTCTGCCCATAATCAATAGAGACTTATGTTGGAACAGAGACTTGGCCAGTTCTTTCACTTTGTTGTCGAGCTGCAAAACCTGACGGATCAGATTGTCCAAGTTCTTCAATCCTTCGATGATCTGTTGAAAAGAGGACTTGCGTTATCATTCTTATTCCAATCTTAGTTTTTGTCAAAGCGATTGAGAGGGGCGATGAGAATACCTGCTGGCGTCTGGTGCCAAGGGAGATTCTATCCTCGCTCATGACCAGAGCGAACATTACGAGAGAGATGAACTGGGAAGTGTAGGCCTTGGTACTGGCCACCCCAATCTCAGGGCCAGCGTTTATGTGAACGCCACAGTGTGACTCGCGACAGATGCTGCTGCCCACGGTGTTGGTGATCCCGACGATCAGGGCTCCGCGACCTTTGCAGTAGCGCAGGGCCATCAGCGTGTCTGCTGTCTCGCCTGTCAAGTGAATTTAATAATACAGTTTAGGTAAGGTACAGTAAGGAATAATTTCTCTTGCCTTTTGAACTTACCTGACTGTGAGATGAAGAAACACACGTCATCCCTGAATACTGGAGTATTTCTGTCCAAGAAATCAGACGCCAACTCGACCATAACTGGCAGCTCGGTGAGTTCTTCCAAGAGCTGCCTGGTGGCGATGGCGGAATGATAACTCGTCCCACAGCCGATGAGCATCAGACGTCTGCACCTTTTGATCTCGGGAATGTAGTCCTGATAACAGACAGAACAGAACAGTCTATTAGACTGATTCATCTAAATAAATGAGGATGGCCAAACTGATTGAGACTTGCCTTGATGCCTCCCAAGGTGACAGAGTTGTCCTGGAAGTTCAAACGCCCTCTCATCGTGTTTACTACTGACTCAGGCTGTTCGAAGATTTCTTTCTGCATAAAGTACTCGTAGTTGCCCTTCATGATCTGTTGGATCTCGATCTTCAGGGTGGTAATCTCCCTAGCATGGGGATCATCCATGCATCGACGAAGACGGTGGATACTGAGAGCACCATCTTTGACTGCAGCCACATCGTCATCCTGAAATCGAAGGATATCGTTGATGAATATGCATTCTGAGCATTAATAGCAATTGCAGTTACTGAGAATAGTTCTCTAACATTTTGTTCTTCTAAATTAAAAATTGAGTAAAAGAGTCTTACCTCCAAAAATATAACGCGATTCGTGTGCTCGATGACAGCGCTAGCGTCAGAAGCGAAGAAGTACTCGACTTCTTTGTCCTCCAGGGGTTGAAACTCGGATGTGCTATCGCTGCGAGGCATCACCGGAAGTTCAGCGGTGCGACCGTGTGGACGATGGTCTGCCAAAAATGATAAATTAATTCTCTGGCTCTATCGAAGAGCGTACATCGAATATATCTATACTTTGCAGCAGTGGTCGATAACCTGTGACCCTTGGATGAAGCCAATACGCGAATTAAACGTTTCGCTATCGTTTCCAGCTTGAAAATAAATTTTCCAACAGTTGTTCGACAGTTGTCGACCGTTGCCTCGTAGCATAGATATATTACAAACTCGTAGATTCGATAAGATGCACACCAAGCGCAGTTTTCACCAAATTATTCAATACTTTCATTCACTGGACTCGATTCGAAAGATTTCGAAGTTGAATGGGAAAATACAAATTGGGGAATGATGATTTCGCAGTCTGAAAACAATTATTTATTTCAAGCTTCGATCTTCTGTTCGAGAATCAACATTGAAACGTTTCCATTGATGGGTTCCAAAGATCGGAAGCAGAGAGTGGAAGCTTGGAAGAATAGCTTGTAGGAGACTGACAAATCGTCAACCATAAATTCGTATACATACAAACTTGTGTCCGAGTAAAAAATACAAACTTATGTACAAAACTGTAGGCTCGTTGGATAAGAGGTATGGCCAATGCACCAAAAGGGTACGAAGAAGATGAAACGATATTCATCGCTTCGTGTCGTGTCTTTTTTTTTTCAGTATTTACAAGCCCCGCACCAAATTAGCTAAAGAACGTGATAAGTAATGTTCGTAGGTACGCTCGCGTTAAATAATAGCTAAATGATTAATCAATGTCTGTTGCACCAGAGGGACTGCATCGAAAGACGACGTTACATAAGTTAAACATTCGTGTAATGACGGCAAACGAGAGCGGCGTATAAATTAAATGGCCGTGATGACAATAGTAGACAAAGCGATCAGGAGGTACGATTGTTAACGAGTATAATGAGGTCTTATTGAAAATAGGCGGTCGACGTTAAGAACAGCCTCGACGCTATCGCGAGTAACCTCTCTAAAGAAGAACCATTCGAGGGAAAATCTTTGTTACTGTGTCCTTTGGTTACTTCGTATAGCAAAAATCGAAAATTCAATGTTTTACTTGTCCTTTAGACCTTGATATGGTCCAAAAGAAAAGACAATTCTAAATGATGGTACATGCACATATACTCCAAATTTCATTTTTATATAATGAACGGTAATTGCGAATGGCAGTATAAACATAGTCCAAAAAATATTAATCAAAAGAACCTATCCAATCATACATCCTATCATTAAAAGTTGATGTTTCTGTTCACTTCTTGTGCACCTCGACAAGGTTCCTTCCTAAAACCCAATTGACGTCAAATTTTCATTCTGTACCTTCACGAAGAAAGCTGAATGACGTCCAAATGAAGGAACACCTGTTTGAAAAAGAAAAGGAAAGAAAAACTGTTTCTGAGTGGTGTGTTAGAGATTATGCCCTGTGCCATCCTGGAACGTGTGCCCTCACGCTGAAAAGAGAACGCATCTTGTATACGTACTGAAAGCGTGGCAATAGACCAGACACGTGCTCTTCTTAAAAACCACCCATGTGACGGTGCGATCCAACCCCAAGCGATCAGTGTGTAAAATTGAAAAACGAAACAGGCGGATAAGCGTGAAACTCCATGCGCGGAACGCAAGCGAAAGGAAACGTATACGAATGTAAAGTATTACCTTTAGTCGGTGCTTCACCTTCTGCTCAAATTTGGATGCGAAGGGTGGGAGAGACGAGAAAGAAAACAAAATAATTAGCAAAACAAGTAACGCAAATGACGACGGCGATACAAATTCCAAAGTGTTTGGGAAAAGATGCTTTCCATTCGGTCTCACGATTTTTACTAGATGGCGAGAAAACATCTTTTCGCAAATCGGTGTACACGATAACAATCACAAAGCTACGAACGCGATAAATTTTAGTCGGAGATTGGAAAGCGAGACGACTGAATTTTAATAATCTGTCGTGATTCGAAGCGATTGTATAGATAATTAAGATTGTTACGGTACATATTTTCGTGACAATGTAAATATTCACGTGAATCCAATTGAGTCGACTAGAGAAAGCCAATGTTATTTTGTTATTTTGTTACTTGAAGTAGAAGACAATAATTTAGTTGCCAGACTTGGACATATATGTTTTACCGATAAATAAAATCGTAGCGAACAAAAAAATGATTTACATAAAACGCACATCAGAAGTACAAAGCGAAATTGGTTTGCATGCGTTTTAGGAATGCTGGACCTTCCGTCAAACCACTGAAAGTATAGTTTACTTTGGTAACGAAAATGTTTGATAATAAAGCGAATTGCTTGAACGAAAGGTCCAGTGTCGAGAAGACAGATAAGTGTAGAGTACTGTATATACCTTTGTTTACACGTGGAAGTTCATCTGTCGAGACGAAAAGTCGAAGAAGAACATAACCGGTAGGTGATCATGCAAAAGAAATATCATGTAGTATCTATCTTAAACTGAATCGCCAAGGAAAATTACATGCAGCAATTCATTGTTAACATTTGAAGAAATAGATAACAGATAAAACTTAAATTAAGGAATATGACGACACTATTTTACATTTAATAATATACGTGCTACCTGTACTGACAACGTGCTGGGAATCACAAAATAAATTATTCATTTTTTTTTAAGGATAAACATTAGTCACTCTATTGAAACAGTTACGGGACAAAGTATAGTACGCAACTCTCGGAAAATACACTTCTGGCGTAAACAAGATACTTGGTGTAGTAGTACCATTTTGTTAATTACTTTAACTTAATTTACAGGAATTTCTTACGTTTAGGCCCAATTCACTATCAGAACACCGTAGAACACAGGATAGGAATGTAACATGTTACTTTAAAAATAATCACAAAACATAAACTATTCTATAATTAGCTACAACTCAAGATTGCGGTAGAGACGCATGCTAGTTAATCGTTCGCAATTAATTCTCGCCATTGACACATGGAAAACCATAAGTACTGTTGCGCATTCCTGCCAAATTGCCATACCAACCTCCTTGGAAGGAGAAATGGGGTATCATCTATCGACCATGTGTCATAATTGCTATGCCTTTGCCCTTTAAAGAAGTGTAGAAGCGATACCCTTGGTAGCATTATTAATCTCAGCCCTGGACAGTCAGAGTGACCGGAAATAGCCTTGTGATCTCTCCGAAAGTTCACCAATTTATACCTTTCTCCGCCACTCGTTAATTGGCGCTATCGAAACTGGCGTCGACGAACTATTGAACTACTGAACTGAATTGAACGACGTACCTTTGCCATATAGGATGGGAACGTGATCGGTGGCCAGTCTAGTTTTCGTTTTAATACCGACGAGCAGAGGCGATCCTCGTCGCGTCGCCACGCACTCGCCTGGGAAGTACTTGCTCTTGAAGCAGAGAGCAAATGCGCCTTCCTATAAAATAAAATTAAACGTGCCTAACACCAGACGCATAGACACATAGACTCGTCTAACATCTTGCGTTCGACCCGCCCCCCTCGCCCCATTCCGCCACGTTGTATTCTTGTTCAACGGCATTGTTATTCAAAGTAACGCTCACCAATTGTTGGACCACTTGCTCGACGAGCTCGCGGAACGAGTAACCCGGATGTTGGACCCAGAGATGGTGAATGAGTTTCGCAATGACTTCCGTGTCGGTGTCGCTTTCGAAGACGTGCCCCCGATGCTGCAGCAGCGTCTTCACTTCCTTGTAGTTGGTCACGATACCTTAACAGAGAATCCGGCATCAGAGGAACGATTATGTGGTCGCGCAGTTGCGATATTCGTCGTCGATTAGCGATGAGGACTAATGGCTCGTTAACAACGATACCTAAGCGTTGCGTTGAGCTATCGACAGGTGTTGAAATAATTTGTCACGAGTGTTAGTAAGATGTAGTTGTTGGTATTTCTTTTAATGTGAATTCGATTGGAGCAGTGAGTTGAGACATTAACGGACTAATGATGGTAGGGAGGCTGCTATCGGAATCGCATATAGAGACTTTGAATATTTAGTTTCGAGTTGAGAAAGGATGAAAATACATCCAAGTCCCGTGGCTATTCTCACCATTGTGCACCACCAGAAACGCGTGCTCCTTGTCTGACCGCTGAGGGTGGGAATTCACTTCCGAGGGCACACCGTGAGTCGCCCAGCGCGTGTGCGCGATGCCTACGTGGCTCAATGTCTTCGCTTCGAAGTCGAGTTCGGTATCTGGAACCAGAATTAATATACTATGGTAACAAGGACCGTTGAAATTGATATTGAAATTATATTATGTATTATAAAAATTATTAAATTGTACGCTTACGCTGAAAGATTTCTTCCTCGAGAGCCTTGACTTTTCCCTGCTTCTTAATAATCGCGATATCCTTGCCATCGGCGCTATCAAGGGCGACACCTGAAACCAAATGAAGCGCCTAAGAAATGCTGGTCGCGTTCGCCATGTTTTTCCCCCCTTTTTTGACAGCCAGATAATTGCGAAAAACATCACAGGTGTTTTTTTTTTTTTTTTTTTTTTTTGTCAAAGATAAAGGAAAGATTTCATCTGGTACTCACCTGCCGAATCGTAGCCTCGATACTCCAATCTCTTCAACCCGCCAACCAAGAGCTCCAGAATCTCCTTCCTGGTCTTTGGCGTCAGGTAATTCAGATATGCGAAAATTCCTGTAAAACAGAGAATAATTCGCCTTGAGTATACACAGATTGCTCGGAACTTAAATGCTAGAATTGCTCGGAGGTTTCTTGATACCTCCGTCCATCTTTCTAGTCTAGTCTACGTTGTGCTTAATGATATAATAATTCGAGAGTGATAAATGCACTTTTCGGTCGGAGTTGTGAATGTCAACTAATTCTTCCAAAGATATGGTTAGACGTAGACGTTAATATTTTGTCATTGGTAGAATGGAATGTCAGGAATCTGTGTTGTTATTGGTCGATATTTCGTAGGTGGTGCACCGAGGAAACGAGTGGAGGTGGTAGAAAGTCTCTGACTTCTAGACCTGGAAAATGTCTTAAGTGAAAGCTGAACATGGACTATTGTCTCTTGTTTCCTCGGAGACAACCAAATATTGAAATCGAAAATATTAAAATAGAAAGAATGTTTAATTTAAAGTGGCCAATGCCTTTGCATTCGAAGATGATCAATCTACATCAGGCATAATATATTCCAGTGGAAGTATAATAGATCTCCTGCTGCTTAAGAATAAATCAAGCCATCGATCATTCCTACTGGTTTTTTCTAGCGATCGAGCAAGGTGAAAGAAAACGACAGACCTTCGGTAGATTAACCGATACGATATTTTTCTGTTTCTCAGCGACTTTTTCCTCGCGCTAGAAGGTCGACGTTGAAACGTGGAAACGATTCGATTTATCGACAAGCCGCTCTGTTCTTTTTCACCCCTGACCGACACAACGCAATGCATATTCGATGAACCTCCTACATATGTATCGTGGATCGAATTCAGCTGCTCATCCCTTCAATAAATTTCTATGATCTCGAATGAATTTATTAACTCTCGTTTTTAGCGTATTTAAATTTGGTGGATTGGTAGTAGTACAATTTGAGAATCTATTGAATTCAGCCAGGGGAAACCTTCTATTAGAAATGAGGAAGTTAACCTTCACATTTTCAAAGCGTCCATAAATAAATAGTGATTGCTGTCGATTGTAAACCCCCTCGTAAAGCGCTAAAGCCCCTCGTCAATGCACTAATACACAATGTTCATTTTTGTACCCCTTCATTCCCATTTCTTTCACGTAATTAATACATAATTTATTACATAAAATGATTCCAAAAACAGGTCAGTTTACGTAATTTCGCCCCAAAGAGAAAGAGTACGTCGATACTCGTTCGAGGTCCCAGCGAGCCATTACAAAAATGCAAAAAGTCGTCGCCCGTGAGTCGAACCCACACGAATCGGCCTGGCAAGGAACAGGTAATTCGCGACACACGTGCACAGGTGAAAGGGAAAGCTTGCATGCGTGTGAATCGAACGAAATGCTCGTTAGAACACTTCGTTCCTACGCGTCCCGTGGCTGATTTTTCGTTCCAGCTGTCGATATTGTATCAATTTTCCGCGGTACAATGCAACCAATGAGCGGACCACGGCTAGAAAGGCTCGTCTAACGTTACGCGACGTATTCCGTCGCGTCGTTGCGGACACACAATCGGTGATGGTGTTTTAAGCGATGGAATTCAAGAGTATCAAGTTGGAGACGTTGTCCTCGAATCATTATTAATAGAAAGGCTGCGATTATTTCAATATGTATGACAGATTTCCGATCTGAAAAGGTGGAGATTAAATCAAAAGAAATAGCAATTAGCATTCAACACAAACGCACAGAATTAAATACTGTTAAATACGCCAACGCGATTTATCGATCGCCTAGGTCACCTTCTGTTGCAAATTTTTTTCATCCTTATCATCGCCAATGATTTTACGATCCTGTTTAATGGTTATGACGATCGAGCTAGGCTTAACTCGAATTACTCCGTTTATATCGAGGCAATGAATGTCTCATACTTCATGTTTCGTATCCAAACAATTTCGCGCTTCGAAAATAAATCTTCCACGCTTCCTATTTTCCTATGTTCGTACATTGCAACTTTATGCTTATACGGAGCGATACTGTCTGATGTAACGAGCCCTCGACAGAAGTAACTCGATCGATATGGGCAAAATTTTATTCGAACCATAAATCACGAGTACATACTGCCTATATAGAAATCTATTATTCAGATGGCATTATTCGAGTTAGCGTTTAATTTATCTGCGTGAAATAAAAGGATTTCCACAAGTTTTTTTTTATATCAAGTACGCCTGTCAGTCGTGATCAATAAATCATCTTTCACGTTTACTTTCGTGTAATTTCATACTTTATTCTTATCTAGGAAAAATATGACTCTTGTTTACTTGATACTTACTAAGTCGACGGTCGAAAAAATGTTCATTACACAAACGTTTTTCAAATGAATTTCAAAATTCGCTTTGAGTAGAATTTCTTGTTTTCTTCTAAACAGAGACTCTTCTTCTTGTGATTATGCTAGTCAAAACCAATTTAATATTTTTAGTGAATTGGGCAAACAGAATGACAGGACTAACGTTGCACGATGTGCCAAAGACACAAATAAATTATTTAAATTATGTAATACACAGGAAGCTTGCTATACTTGTCTATATTTAATTCAAAGCTCGTGGTGAACGTAAGAATTTAGCCCATCTCTGGCAGAACCTACCGCCCATCGTTGTTCCAGGGTACGAGCAGCTCGCGAAAGCCTTCCAGGTTAAAGGATACAGGACTCGCACTGTCGAAGCAACTAGCGAAAAGAATACTCACGCGTGACCACGCGTCCAACGAATGTAATTTGATTTGAGACCAGTCAACAAACGATCGAACAATCGCGTCGAGCGTAGATTCTGCTGCAATTGTTTGATAAGCGAATCATCCTCACGACGATAGAGGCATCCTGGACTTTAAACCCCTACCCAAGGGAAAGAAAAATGGGCATTAAGGGTTTAGCGAAAACAAAAAGTTCATTTCCTGCGTAGCGATAAGCTTCAACACGATAACTTATCATCGAGGCCTCCTTTAATGATTGAACGGATTTATACTTACGGAAGATTGCGCTTCGACTCGAGCGACTGATAATCGACTTGCGTTCGTACTCGAATGACCTACGATCAGCTACATAATCGTAGCGTATGCTGTTCTTGATAAGCTCATCGCTGAATGAACGTTCTGGGAAAGGTGTACTTCAATTTACGACAGTGATGTCAGAATTTATGTATTATTTACGTATGTATTCAATTTATCAGTGATAGATTTCAGGTAATCTTAAGTTTAGAGATGAGGAAAATTCTCGTTGGGATAAGGATAAAAGGTAAAGTTTCTACTCGCTACTGATTAAGTAAAGGTAAAATTTATAATTGTAGAATGAAATATTTCACGGTGAACTAGCAAACAAAATTTCCATAGAATCTTGTAAAATGATCGCGAAATAAATCAAGTAAATTGTTGATCGTAAGTAATTACTCTTTATTGACTTTTGTGATACACAGTAATGTAATGAACACATGCTAAACTTCGAGACCAGAAGAGTATCCATGTTACCAATGAAATTCATACGAACTGATTGAGATGCGTTGGGTGTCCACGAAAACCAAAGTTGAACGACTTTGCTGACGATGGACAATCTCGCCCTTCCCCGACCCACTAACCCAAAATTGTAACCTCAGAGAGGTCGAACTTTTATAAGAATACAAATGGCATTTCCTTTTCATAAAAGTGGCATCTTCTTATCCCCCACTTACGACGTCTCGCCCCCCAAGAACTCTACGGCTCCGAAAAGATGACCTTTCTGAAGAAACTTTTCAATTTTTAGAAACAACGAGGTTCCAAGTGCCATCGACTCGAAAGCCTCTAGATTAAAGAAAGTAGCGACGCACGAAGATCGATGTCGCAAGGAAGGTTGCTGAAATTCGTTCTTCGAAAGCCGTTTCGACTTCCTGCATCGACGTTCCTGTCTGTTGTTTCTCGTTAATCGAGCTAAACAGCGAAGGACGCGATTCTTCCACTTACCAATCAACGTTCAGTATGGGATATAGAAACGGTTTACATTTCAAAGTGGAGTCTGAAGATGTAAAAAGAAAGAAAATGACGAGTGGGAGGAGAATCGTCTCCAGTGAACGGGTTAAACCGAACATTCTTGCACATATCCTCGCTGCTCTTGAGATTCTGCGAACGTGGACGAAAATAGAGACGGCAAAAGGACCAGAAACAACATCGATTCCAAAACGATCCGAAAGAACGAGGCGACGATACGTGAAAGGAGTGCCAAAACTGCTGAACAAGGATTCTCAAATGAGGAATTCCTTAATGGACCATCTATATTTTTTTTTTTTCTATTGCTAACACGAGATATCAAGCCTATAAAGCCTACGAGTGAAATGTTCAATCTAAAGAGAATAAAAGATTCCAAAAAATGTGTCCCTAACGATATCTTCTCTCTCGTTTCACGAGTGGATTCCATAAATTGTCGCGCAAATTCCCCAGCCAGAACATAAACAAAAATCAGGTTCGCGCGACGAGGCCAACTCGAATTTTTCGAGGAAGGTAAAGGCAAACTAGTGTCTCTCGGAGAAAGGACTCCAAGTCCTGCATGACTCGACGCACGCATGATTGTGTCGGTGCGCGCCAGGTCTAAATGTCACGTGTAACTGTCCCGTGGCCGCTGCACCCTCTCACGTCGCCGTGGCGCGCCGCGCCGCAGCGTCAGGTTCTCCGCGAGGAAACTTTCACTCGTGGCGTCGACTCGTGTCTTCGGTCGATAGTTCGGCTCGATTAGGACGGTATTGTGTGTCTGTGCGCGTTTCAACCGTGTCCACGACGAACATACAGGGGAAAAAATGGCCAACCCCACTGGCTGCCACGTTCAGATAAACTTTCGATGAACTTTGAGAATGTTGCAGAGATCGATGAATCACACGGTTGCAACATGTTGCAGGCCTGTTAACGTTCGAGAATGTATCGTTTGGCTGTGTATGCTTACCCTAATCCGCGGAATGCTGCACTGAAAATTGAGTTTTGCAACCGCTGGAATCTAGACGTTTTTTTACGTGGACTTTATTTCGCGGTGTTGGGCTAGGCGTCAATAGAGACATTAGTTATCGATTGAGGGGCCAGCTGATCCACGAAAGAAAGGATCGAGAAACGTGGAACACAGTTTTTTGTTACATCCCTCCGTTTATGAGAAGATCGATTTCGAATAGAGTTCAAGACACGTGTGCTAGGATAGTAAGAAAACGTCCTCCAAAATGTCCTCCATATTCTTCAGTATTCTTTTGATTTTTGGAAGGATACTTGGATTTCTGTGGTATTGGCGGGGATATCGAGCGTCGTAAGGTAAACACGCGGGTTGTCGACCGACATGGTCGCGTCTTGATCATTCGAGGGAAACCTGAAGGATAGGGATAGAGGTGCACGTGTCCGGAAAACGCGTTCGTGCCTGGAATCAACTTTGGCCATCGAAACGTTGTCAAACCGCGTAACCTGGTTAAGACTGGACACCGGCAGTCTCGAATACGGCCAAGAATGGATTAACAAAGCTGAAAATCATTCATGCATAAATCAATCTTCGTTTCAACAGGTCGAATCACGGAACAATCACGAGCACATCACGGAATTAAGTGAAACAATATAATAATGAAACGTAACGTCGATAATTATTCGCTCGTAATTGAATACATGCCACAAGCTAACGGTGCACGACACAACCGCTTCATAAATATGCAACGCTCGTGCATATTTATTCGTGAAAAGTGAATTCGCGCGTGTATTCCGATAAATGACGATAGTGGATCGTTTCAAGAATTTCGACGTTTTTCTGTTCAAATTAATTCTTTCTTAAGGAAATGGGCACGTATGGAAGGGAAATGTTGATCGTCTTCGAAAAGGGGACATTTTTGTGTGATTTCTTCCTATCGATAGATAGACGCTTGTGTCAATAACCAAACTGTTCGATTGGGCAATCCAAGAGTGCTGCATGGAGCGCTCGGAACAGATCAAAAGTATAGGTACGATTTTGCTTTTTTTGAAACTTTACGCTGGCCTTTTTGTGGAATGATATATACCATGATACGAATTAAATGTTTTGCATTATCTGGCCACATTTACATAGAAAAAGTCCACTTCAGACGGAAAACAAGATAAACATGTCGCGAGAGATTCGACCGTCTTGTGCCCAGAATTTGGTCGAAATAATACAGTCAGTCCTATAAGTATTCGTACTCCATATGTTGAACGAAGAAGTTTGTCTAAATTAAATGATAGGTTTGTTGCTTTTCAATGAAAAATGTAATCAAGTTGCGACTACTTCTCGATTACACCGATTCAATCGATGTTTAGCCGTGGTGGAAAGTGTAACCAGCACGTCGAATTCCTTTTCTTCGAATCGAACACGGAGAAGTCTGCCTTTCGCCGTCGCGGGAACGATGAGAAAGAAATTAGTGACGCAAAAAGCTTTCGTAACCGAGCTTCATGGCATTTCGATGAATTTCCTTATAGAATAGTGCGTGACGAATTTTTATGGAACCTAAATCGCTTCTTCCACGACTTGAACGACGGAAATTCCAATGTCGTAAGGGTTTACAGATAGAGCAGAGCAACTGTGCAACTGGAGAATGCTATAATTAATCGCTATAAATAATTGCCAGGGGCTAGGTGTCATTGAATTTGCTGAGAATCATGAATCAACCAATAATATTTATTTTTATTGCTAAAAATATTGTGGAGTCTGTAGTTTTATTAATTTTCCATTCTTCTGACACGCTCTGCTGAATATATTTCTTTTTTTAAACGATAATTTTTGTTTACTCTGTCACGTGTATCGATAACAAAATTTACATATTCAGTTGAATAAATATAAGCAATGTTTCTCTCGTTATCTTTGCTCGAATCGACCGCCTAAATTCCTAAACGAATGATCCTAATTACAATTTCGTTTGCTTAATTAGCGTCACACGTGTATCCGTCGTCTCGCGATAAGATTAAACATTAATATTCTCACTGCTGCCACGAGTAAAACAGACGAATCGTTTAATCGTCGTTATTCCTCGACCGACTCTCATACTTTGCTATTTACCCGCCATAATTGTGATAATTACGATCCTCTGATTGTACACCAAAATTCCATACTTCAATTGTTCTAAAAGTGTTTCGACGTCATTCATTGTTCCAACATTTGTGACAAACGATATTTAGTTATCTAGTCTACAACGTTATCATTCCTCCTCCCACTCCTTCTAATCGAAACTAAAATTTGAAACTGACCTTTGACTCAATGTTATATTGCAAACATAATTTATAGTATAAATAAATATATCGTAACATTGCAAGCAAATAAGGAGAATTTTATGACAGCCACGTGAGTTTGGTCACGCTGCCTAGAGTTGACAACCTGAATGTCATTTAAAGAAGCTTACAATTGGGCCTATTGGAGTTCCAAACACACAACATAAATCTGCAACAAAATTTCACGACGAAAATAAAGATAAAATGACAGCTAAATTAAAATACACCGCATTTAAACTGTCAAGTTTAAAGAACTTAACCACTCCCCTTCCCGTTCCTCTGCATCGACGCGACGCTTCGTAATGGAGCATTCTAAACGGTGCGAAATATTCCTCGTTAAAAGAAACGCGTGCCAGCTATTAGCGCGCGTTAACAAGCCCCAATTCGCGGGCCCACGAACGCCTTGAATTTTAAGCGAGCGTTCCGTTTCCAACGTCGCACGAATTGCCACGCGACTATTAAATGTTCCAGATGTTAAATCGAACGAACGATGGGGAACGTATCGCGCCGGTAGCGCGTCAATATACATATGTATAACCACACAGAGAACGTCACGCGGCACTCGATAACCTGTCAGAGTCAGGCCTTTAACAGGAACACAAACGTACACTTTCTACTCCGAAATTTCCCACACGAAGCATCCAGCTATCACGATCATTTCCACGGGGAATAGCGTGGAACGCGTACACGTTTGGTAATGATCGTTTTTACTCACCGCACATGTTGTTTGAACGTTGAGTACTCGCCACGTAAGTAAAAAAGCGATGCGAACAGCAGGCAGAACGTCACTCAAGTTCCGTGTTGCTTCGAGCTACTCCGAAGCACAATCTGAACCTCGCGACAGCGTGCTCGTGGCCTTATGATAGGAAATCTCGCATGGGTGGAGTATGGGGACATCTGTGAGAAGCTTGCGTGTGTGCGTAGCAGAATCGAGCCGAGCCAGGGCCGAAGTAAGCCTCTGGGGGCTACGAGGGCTCCACTAGCTGCATCCAGAAGCCAATGCTTCCCAAGTTGCTTTGTGCGCGCTCAGTAAGCGGGCGAGTCTAAAATTTGTAAAGCCAATAGCTGCAGAGAGCAATGGTTCACCCGCTTACAGAGCGCTCATAAACCGGCTTAGGAAGCGGTGCACTTCTGAATGCACCCAGAAGTGCCAGGGGTGGCTCCAAATCGCGCATGTGTACTGTTCTTAGCGTCAGTAAAGTTTTAGATATTTATTTTTGTAACTTTGTTTAACTTTGAAATATATTACTAGCACCCTAATGTCTGTGTCTGTAGTCCAGGACTCCACAGAATCTGAATACGACACTGAGCCAAGCCATTGACAGTGGGCTAGATCGTATCCATGATGACACGTACTGTGTGACGAAAATCTGTAACCCTTTTCGTAGGCTTTCGCGCAGAAACACTTGGAAGAAATTTACATTTGTAAATGATGTTCAAACATCGATGAATGACTATTAAAAACGAAGTACGTCAAAATATTGACATCAAGCGTGAGCACTCCAACCTGAGTTGTGTCACTCACGATATATGCTTGAATTTACTCGAAATGACAATATTTTGTCAACTTTCGGTTTATTTTGGTTTCTTTGACGTATTCAATCCATCGTAGATAAAGTATCGTAAAGTTTGAATACTAAACACGTAGGATAGATCGTAAAGGTGCACTATGAAATGTTCGTATCGACTCCTATTGACGTAATTTTTACCCACACTCCTCTTGTTGAAGACAGAGTGCGCCACTTGTCGACGACTGTTGCATCGATAATTTAGATAGCACAGTCGATTAATTTTAGTATTTTTATTACCTTCGTTATCGGGTTTAATCAGCTTAGATACGTATGATAAAATGTAAAAGAACAATGATTTTTCGAAGGGAAATTTTTCCCTTAAAATCTCGTTCACACAATTTGCGAGTTGCTCGATTACAACCAATGGCAGACTTAGACTTATCAAGGCCCGAGAAGAATTACTTTGAAAGCATATTTTCTACTTCAAAAGTATATTTATTCTACTATTGAAAATTAATTTAAAAAAACATCGATTTAAGAGCTCTTGGGCTCTAACGCTAAAACTTCGTTAGCTTCATTGTAAGTCACCCCTGGCCATGGTGCTTGATTGGGTATTTCAATTCGCGCCTTATCATTCAACTGATCCAAATGAGTACGTAATATTCGGAGTATTGTGCCAAATTATACCGATGCTAATGATTCCCAGCAGACAACGAGCCTATATATGCACCAATTGGCACAATATTTGATTTCAAATAGTATTACATTATACCAAAGAGTGACCATACGTCGAGAGATTAAATTGTTAATTAGTATATTTTCAACACACATTCGCTGTTACTTTGAAAACATCCGATAATTTTCATATAACTCAGGTATAAATAACATTCAAAAAATATAAAAAATGTTAGTTATATAACGCGCGATGAGACAGTCAAACTTTAGTCTTCTATGAAAATGTAACATTTTCGAGAGTTGAACGAAATTTCGTGTAATCTCGAATGTCATGTAACCCATAAATGTAATAACTATTAATATTACACTAAAAATACATTCGAGGAAAGATTAAATTAACAAACAGTGGCACTGGTCGTTCTGTCACAATTAGTGATCGGGTCAGGTACACAAAAAGCTATGGTGAACTCCCAACATGTTTGCATCAGCTGTAACAATGGTGCTAGTGAAAATATTGGGCGAACATAATTCCGCGTATATTAATCAAGCATAAATACGCGTCAAAAAACGCTCGTTTTGATTCTGAAGTGCACTAATTATTTCGTAATATAAAGTACAGGCTAACAAGAAATCATCTCGATTTCAGAGTAACTGTCAAACATGACCTTTTTAATATGAAAGTAATGCTGCAAACGGAGAAAATTCAGCTCAACATCGGAGAAAGTGAAAATACAAATAATACCAATTTTTATACTTTCAAAAGTATCATGTTTTTCGCGTACGCGTAAAACATTTCTTACGAGTATTTTACACCCGATCTTGTGACCTTTGACACAGCATGGCAAACACAGCCGACTCTTTCACTTCTGGGGGCTTTGTATTTTACGATAATTTTGATTCGGCCAATTTAGCCAGAGTTGAACTGGTAAAAGTGCCAGAGACATCTGAAAAAGGTATCGTATTTATGCCTTGACCTATATTTTTCATCGAATACATCAGTGCAAGTTGAATATTTGATTGTCCTTAGATGGGAACGAAGCAGAAAGTAAATCGTGCAAAAGCTCATCCTTGGAAGACACAACAGATTATGAGTTCAACTTATGGACAAAACACGATTGTCATGGGACCCCATTTCAGAACAACAATAGAACATGGTTTTACTTTGGTGTTAAAGCTTGTGCTCCAGGAGTTTGTGTCAAATTTAATATAGTCAACTTAAATAAACAAGTTAAAATGTTTAGCCAAGGAATGTGTCCAGTTTTTAAAATTGTACCTGGTCACATGCATTGGGAACGGATTCGTGACAGACCTACATATTCTGTAACTATTTTTTATAATTTAATAGTACATTTTTTTCATACTTTCAAAATATAAAAATTTGAAATATTTCAGCTGGATCAGAAAGGCAGTGATTTCACGCTATCTTTCCTTTACTTTACTCCTGAAAATTGTAAAGCCATTACATATTTTGCGTTTACTTATCCTTTTTCTTATACCGATCTACAAAACTATTTAAAAAGAGTCGATACAAGAATAGCAAAGAGAACTATAACATGTGTAGATGATGTTTATTATCATCGAGAATGTGCAATAAAGTCTCTAGAAGGACGAAGAATGGATATTGTAACGATAAGTTCATTTCACAACATATCAACGGAGAGAGAAGACAGACTGAACAATATGTTTCCTGAAAAAAATGAGGAGAGACCTTTTAAATTTTGGAATAAAAAAGTATATAGCTGTTTAATTTCAAATTTTCTGTAAAAATTAAATTGCTAATATTATTTTGATATGCAAATAAAGATATATTTTCCAGGTCATTTTTATTAGTGCCAGGGTCCATCCAGGAGAAACACCATCTAGCTTTGTTTTCAATGGCTTCCTTAACTTCCTTCTAAATCGTGATGACCAGATCGCAACAAATCTCCGTCGCCTATATGTGTTCAAGCTGATACCAATGCTCAACCCTGATGGTGTGGCCAGGGGTCACTATCGAATGGATACTAGAGGAGTTAATCTTAATAGAGTCTACCTTAATCCTTCCATAAAAGATCATCCAACGATATATGCTGCAAGAAATTTGATAAGATATTATCATCACACGTATGAACTACCTAAAGAGGATGAAGTTCCAAGTGTTAATTATGAAAATGGAGAAAACACGTTGGCTATTATCGATTCCTCTTGTACAATCGCTAATATTGTACGCGATACAACAACACGATTGCTTCAACAGGTAATTGAGGAAAAATAAATTTTCATAGTTCTATTTTATACATGTTGTTCAGATTTGTGTGTAAAATTTGCAAGCAAACATTAACATATACTAACATGTTGTCCTAACATAATAAATTAGGGAAATCCATACTAACCAGTAATTCTAACAATAGGTAACACTTATGACATTAGATGAAAAACATAAAGATCAACCAGAAATTTTTCAGGAATGCGCATTACTCAAAAGCAACTTGGATGACATGCCTCAGGGTATGATATTTTGAATTGTATTATTCGACATGATCACCAAAATTCTTTTATTTATTTATGCAACATTATGTGAAGGTGGTGGAGAAGGACTGTGTAATAATACAGAAGAAAGCGATAATTCTGTAGAACTAAAATCTGATAAAAACACTTATACAGCTGTTGGCATAGGACAGTCACCTAAAGAAGACTCTGGATTATATTTATATATCGATCTTCACGGCCACGCTTCAAAGAAGGGAGTTTTTATGTATGGCAATTACTTCGAAAATCCAGAAGATACGATAACGTGTATGCTTCTACCAAAATTAATGTCAATTAACAATCCAAATTTTCATTTTACCTCGTGTAATTTTACGGAAAGAAACATGTATATTATGTAAGTTTACAAAAAAAAAATATTAATAAAAATAGGTATTAGAATTTTTACATTTTACACAATGAATTTATTTGTGCAGAGACAAAAGAGATGGTATGTCCAGGGAAGGATCAGGACGTGTAGCTGTATATAAATTAACTGGTCTTATACATAGTTACACACTCGAATGTAATTACAATTCTGGACGTTTGGTAAATACAATGCCTGCAAGGATTCGCGATGGTATTAGCAAAACCATGCCTCCTATATTCGTTCCACCGAAATATACACCAGCAGTTTTCGAAGCGGTGAAACACTTAACAATTTTTATGTCTCGATTATTATTTTATATCATATAAATAATTACGTATTTAACTGTACTTGCAGGTTGGAGCAGCGTTAGGCCCCTCAATTCTTGACCTTACAAATAACAATCCTAATAGTCGACTGCCAAATAGTCAGTATCGTTCTTTAAGGGGTGTAAAATCTTATTTAAAATTAGCATACGTGAACAATCTCTCAACGCCATTCAGCAAGTCTCTACATAAGGTAAATTTTGATGTCAATTCTGAGAGTGAAGTTTCGGCCGTTGACATAAGGCAGTGTGTACTCTCTTAATTTATAAAACCACTAAATTATTATGCTTTCGTCTATTAATTACCAAGACACATTAGTGCCTAAGTAGATTGCACTTTATCTTGCCAATTAAAAATGTGGGAGAGAGATTTATATACATATAAATTGTATATTACTTTCTTTAGCTTCATTAAATTGTAAATTGATTCTTGAAAGAAAGATATATTCTTTTACCAAATTCTATTGTAAATGAAAAATTTTTGTACCAATGATTCTATGATTCTTATAGGTTATGATTACTTTTATACATATTTGTTACTATTATTATATATGTATCTATTATTGACCTTGTGAAATTTTTATTATGCTGTACTAATGGGTCTTCCATCTAATATATATGTATGCATGACAATAATATTTGGTATACTTTCGTATAAAGGTTTACAAGAAAACTGTTTATCATCTCGCTTTTTCATAGATTTAGTATATAGACGATTTAATCGTAATTACAAAGTGTATATAAAATGCAAAATACATGGCTTGTTATAATAACAAAGATATAATATGTCTGCAACATTTTATTGCATAATTTTTTTTACAATGCAATCATGTTAAACGAGTTATAAAGACTGTAAAATTTTATCTATCTAATCATTTTAGATTAGAGTTAATTATGTTAATACTTATACTTGTAGCTAATAATACATCTTTACTGTTGTCTATTTACTGTTTCTTAATCAGTTTTTAATGCATTACAAATCTGATGACAGTAGACAAGTGCACTTAAAGTAGTATTACCATGCACTTAAAAATTATTTCACGGTTGTGAGTGACAGTGAGGAATACACAGGTGTGTAATTAATAATGTCTTTCTCTAGCGAAAAGCAAAAAATAGTGGTTTAGACGATTAAACCATTAATCTCTGGGTGATGGAGTCTATTCACGAAAGATGTGCAGATTTCTAAATCAGAGTTCATTGTTGAAGTTTCTAGAAATTTTATTCTAATTTGTCATGAAGTGAACAAATGACAATATTTATGGGTTCTTCAAATTGATCACTTAATGTTTATAAAAGTCTGACTGGTGAAATCAAGTATTCTACATACTTTTTAACTATTTAAAAGAAGTATTCTATCTGTCTGTTACATAAATAAATATGAATGTATGTTGGATTGTTATATAGGACTGTTATTATTGCAAAGCATAATGAGTACTGCAATCGTCAGGTGAAAAATATAACCTCTAAATAATACAATATTTATTGTCATGCTCTTCATTATTTATATGTAAATGTTGTTATTAATTGAAAGTATTATGTATAAATTCATGTATACAAATTTTACATTGTATCCTATTATAACACGCAAATGGATACACATACACACATATACACGTACACGTCCCGTTTTAATAAATGTACAGTATTTTTAGTGATAATTTCTTTACGTCCTTTTTATTTTATTCCTGTGAATCCTTGGTCCCAGTGTCGCATCAAATTATAATACAGTCCATGTATTTCTATCATATTAAACATAATTCTTTCAAAGAAATATCGATGTGTATATTAGGTTTAAGTAGAAATTGAAACGTTTTTTGTATCGAACATTATGGACGAAAATTCCAAGTACGAAATTACGAGAAACTAAGAAGAAATTAATCTCTCTCTCACAAACTGCACCTGCATTGACGATGAATTAATGAATATGTACTGAGTAATGTGAATGTAGAATGTTTGCTACGATCTGCTTGTTTTCTCGCCTGACAGTAATGTTATTGTGAACGAAAATCTAATCGAAAACCGCGCTTTTATTCACAGGATGCTAACGATATCGTGTCTCAAGATTTGTACAAATTAAAAGGGATTAGACCTCAAATAAGCGATTCCTCGATTGGTCCAAAGAAGTCGATGAAGAGCGAAACGAATCTCGTTAAAAAATCGTCTATGATTCGTCGCAGCACGTCTCTTTACACAGCAGTGAAACGAATAAAAAGTAACAAGAAACCTCGACAAACTATAACTCGTAGACCGTTAAAGAATCAGTGCGTTAACAACATCGAAAATAATTCCAAAATTCCCGCAATTAGATCAGAGGGCGTTGTAAAAGCTTTTCTAAAGACTACAGAGAATCGTTTGAAAACGTCTAGCTTCGGGTGCATTAACGATCCCGTGGGATCGCAAATGAGAGAGTCTAGAGAATATCAGGCCAAGAAACCAATGACAACAAACAAAATATCAAAAGTGGCGTTGAGTTACGAAGAAACAGCAATCGTGAAACAAGGAGCGAAGAGATTGAAAATAGTTTCTACGAGAGTGAACAAAGCCCGCCCGGAAGTAGGAGAATCGTCCAACGTACAGGAAACGTCCAAGTTGCCGACAAAATTATTTTTGTGCAATAAGCAAACCGCAAAAGGAACTTCTAGAACGATTAAAAAACAGTGCCGTAACTTAGAACAAACTAAAGCAAAGTCTTCCATATCCAAAGATAGGAGTATGAACACCATAGTAGTAGAAAACTTGATAAACGACGAGCAAACTAATGAAATTTTAGACTAAATTAGCCCATCAAGTGTATCGCCGTAGAAGAGCAACGCATTAGCGATCGGTTATAGCTTTACAATACTTTTAGATAAATAATTTACATATTAAAAATTATGTACCTACGCAGAGCGCGAAAATTGTGATCAAATATTTAGAACATGTGAAAAGAAATATTGAGTAGCGTATGCTGCACTGTTAAAAACATATTTGTTTCTTTATTTAAAAGTATTAACTTTATGTTGGATGATTAGAACATTTCATGCCAAAAGCATGTTAATGTTGCGTTGTAATATTAGTATTAATTTCGCATATTTCGTACTAAATTCGCTGTATCTATATTCATATTATATTACATTATACATGTATTAAATATGGCATACACGTGTAAATTTTAGTGTATATTGTTTATGTAAAACAAAAAACAAACAAACTGAATAGTAATATATAATACTGAAAATAAATCGTTGAATTGTTACCATTACAATTTTTACAGCTAAATATAATCAAGGACTCTTACATTTAAAAATATAAATAAAATAAAATTCAATTAATATTTAATTAAATATTAATTAAATTAAATAATAAAAGCCAACATTTTATTAGAAACATTGAATGGTCAGGAATTTGAAATTATTGGCGCGTATCGATTATAGATCCCATTTTCATTGCGTTATATGATTTGAGACAAAGATTGAGGCGCCACGTACAAACTACGGGGGAACTAAAAGGAAGCTATATATAAGCCAGCGGCTACTTCAAAATGTTTCAAATGACTTTAAAGAAAGTATATCACAGAAAGAGTAAACGCAGATTAAAGAATTTCTGTTATTTCAAAAATTATGTATTATATCCTCTGGTATACTTTTTGTGAATTAAAGTCATTTAAAGTATTTTAAAGGAGCCACTGTTTTATATATATATAGCTTCCTTTTAGTTCGTCCGCAGTTGGTAGGTGGCGCCCCAAAACTTTTTTTCAAACCATACTACGTGAGCTTGGACGCCATAGTCGCATTCGCGTCGTCGTACGGTTATAACTGGTTGTGACGTCGTGACTCTCGTTTCAGACACTGGAAATTCGAGTAGGGGTTATCGTCGCGTGTTATGTTGTGACTCTTCAACGAAAGTGGTTGAAAAACGTGTGGAGAAATCGGACCTTGGTCGATACAACTGTTCCGTTCGTAATCTACAACGAGAAAGAATCTTTGAAATGGGCGCCAACAGCGGCTCGAAAGGTTTCGCATTTTTCGCGGCATTACTTCTTCTCATCGAAACTGGTAAGGTTAACGCACGTTATTAGACGACACGAATACACTCGTCGCGTTCCTTGGGCGGGGCATTTGTAACAATTTTATACAAATGTGCAATATTCAAACTGTAAAATGCAAATCGCGAGTAATATGGTAGTAGGAGCACTATTTACAATGGTCCAGGCACAATGTCGATCGAAACTTGATTCTCGATCACTTATTTTTCGTAGAATCAAACGAATTCCGTAGATTTAGGATGGTAATTTGACGAGATTTTTAAAATGAAGCTACACAAGTAGATGCAACGAATTGTTGCTCATAAGAGTAAATCTTTCATATATAATTCTATTTGATGTATTTTCAAATTTATTTGATTTATGGGTTAGTTATGGCGTTACCTATGATTCTTTAACAAATAACAATCGAGATAATACATTTTTCAATACTAAGACAATTCTTTAGTATCAGGTCGAGAAAAGCATTAATTTAAAACTACGACGGAACATTAATGTCAGTTCAGTTATCGATCGATCAGTTTTCCTGGAAATCGAATATTCTCTGCTGTAATAATAATCATGCTCACATGATTTGTCATGTGTCCGTTTTGACAGTTTTATACGTGTTTTTTCATAATGACCTGTTACAATGTTCTATTTTTCCACCAGATAGTTGTACAAGAAAATTATTCTGCCAAAGGTCATTTCTAGATTCAAATACTAGATCATTTTTAATTCATTTCGTACTACTAAGATTTCATTTGTGATTCATTTGACATAGGTCGATAAGCAGATCGATAACAAAGTGATCGAAAGGAATCACCGTTGAAAAATGCAATGTACAAAGGATTAAAAACCGACTTTCTTACGCGTTGTTTTCGTTTAGTCCACAGTCTACGATGCTATCAGTGCATCAGCACAAACAACACGCATCCCTTCCAATGCAACGAATTACTCTCGAGCGACATCGATATCGAACCACAGCCTTGCGATGCTGTTTTTGGTGCAAAATACTGCGTGAAGCACACAGGCCGATTTGAGGGTAAAATAATATCGGTAGATCAGGTTACATGTCATGTCTAGGGGCGTTGGTTTGGGAAGCTTAACACTTACAATTAGAAACGAAAACTAACCTGAAATCATGCGGCCATCCTTTCACATTAAATCATATGGGAGAAATCAAAGCACGATCGATTATGTAAATAACCTCTAGGCGCCTAGTGTACTTTAAGTTCGAAGTTGGAGTTTAAATCTGCAAATATCATTAGTGATCAAACAAAACCTATAACCGATAATTTCTTGCATTAAGCGACAACTCTGGATTGCTATCAATGCACGCCACAAGAGGAATTGGTCTGCGGGGACGACAAATTGGTTAAAAGTACCTTGATACCGACCAATTGCAGTCACGTTTACGGTGCACGTTATTGCATCAAATCGTTTGGGCGATACGGAGGTTCTTATATTATAGACGTTGACTCTTTATTTATCGCACAGTAACATTGCGTATATCACTCGTTTCTAAAATAATTGATTTTGAAATTCGTGCAAGATATAAAAAAAATAAGTAATTCAAGGATTGGGAATTTTAGTTGTGCATGATGCTTTGGTTTGCATAAACGAGAATGAAGAGTCTAGGAGGGAAATGGCTGTTGTACAGCATCCTTTACGAGGCTCCATTCTTTTTCAAATACTAAACTAAAATTTGACCTACAAAGAGATTGTCTCTATACGAATTGTTTTTCGACCCTAGATCTCTAAAACTCTTCATCCCAACCTTGGTCTCGCACGTACTGCTTTTTTATCAGCATCCTCTGCTTTTACACGATTGCATGTTCCATCTTCTTGTGCGTAGCAACGCTGTAAGATCTGAAGAATGGAAGAAACTAATATTTTGTATATTACAATAGGCGGAATAGGTACCAAACGATTCTGTTCAGCGCTGGATCTGGGAAACTATTGCGATTATGTGAAACGACAGGGAGATAAGTTGACTTATCGAACTTGCATCTTCACCTGCTCTGGCGACGGATGCAATCCAGCGACCACGTTCAGACCAACCATCGCGTGGATCGTACCGATTGGATCGTTAATAGTTTATAAAATACTTTTCCAAAGATAGACATTTAGAGGGGATTTCATGGCAGCTATCAAGTACAGACAATTTTGAATCTCGACTGGTAGGGTTATGTCGTAATTTTGTAATGTATAAATCAAAGATGGCCGGCACGATTAGTTATGAGCATGACTCATAACTAAACTGCGGATTTTATGCATTTATAATGCATGCAATAATATATAAAACATACATAATGTATGTTGAATATATTTTACCATTAATATAATAATGATATTTCATTTTATATAAGTGCACATACCTCTTGGTTATGTTTAGCACGTGTTTATTATGTTAATTTGTACCACAAATGCATAGAGTGAATTGCTTTATAAAGTAATTTTGATCCGTCCTAATGTTCATTAATATTAACTTTATATATATTTCAAGGGAGCAATTTACACTTGACTAACGTTATGATATTCGAGAAACGTTCGTGTGCCTTCTTTACCGCGAAACTTTAGCTTGTAAGGACTCGTATGGTATGAGTCATGCTATTGACATGGCTTGGTACCCTTTATATCGTTAAAAATACAACACAATGGCGAAGGAAGAACTTGAATTCTTCCTATGATCACATTCTTTCCGTAAATAAAACTATCCGTCCGCAAAGTACAATTGCATATTACTAACCAACTAAAAGTAATAAAATTTATTAAAAGTAATCGCATCTTGCACAGATATGAAGATCTGATTTAACATTTTTTACAGTAAGCGCGTTTACTGTATAAGTTATCTAACGTAGGCCATCGGACCAAATTATGATAAGTTATCTTTTATATACAATCGTTAATATTGTAGAGAATTGTTTTTTACTATTTTTTTTACATATATATACACTTTACCAGAGATTTTTATCGTTCATATTTGTATAATTTTGTACAGAGTATGCACCCACATACGCGAAAGTATTTTTTACGCGTGTAATCGATTGCGTAGAAATTAAGAAAATAATGTACTATCTATATGAACCATAAAACGACACAAATGGGACTGAATGCTTTGTTCTTTATTTACGGACGAGATGTCCGTTAGTTCTCCATGTTACAGACACACCTCTTGTTTCTCTGCGTATAAATAAAATATGATAGTCGACCAACCGCTGATAACAAATTATTTCACGACGATCTGTAAGGTATTTGCACGTTAACGCTCTTTGGTATATGTATATCCGTTTATACAGTAAACAGTACGTAGGATTAGCACTCTTTGATACGACGTACACGCTCGTAAGCGATGGAGCAAACTTTATCGTAAGCACGAAAGCTTCAAAGCAGAGATGAGCAGTATTCGAATCTAGATAAACATTTCAAATAAGGAATAAAAAATAAACTTTCTATGCGTCACTCATTGAATGAAGATTACAGGTTAAATTATGGAATGAAAAATGTATCTTTTTAACGAACTTAGTGTATCTGAGCTGGTCTTATTCGAATAAATTTTGCCCATCTGCGTTGTGAGTCAGCAATGTGAAACGAAAACGTGTAAATATCGAACGTGACTCTCTATCGATGCTTTAGGAATATACTCCTATCATTTTACCAGGAATTAAAAAAAAAATATATGTACGAATCGGATCAGAACGTTTTCGTTTAACAATGACAAATTTGAAGCACGCATAAACACGTATAAGTTGCGAGAATCGTTTACTCAAGTTTATATATTTATCTGCTCGAAGTTACAGCTATATATATATATCGTATGAAAAATACATGTATATATATAAACAGTGTATAAACCATTGCTTAATTCGATCACTATCAAGCGGTAATTTCATGGTGACTAACAATCTCCCGTTTGTTGGTCCTAGACAATATATAATTTGACACACACACACATACATATCGGCGTTATTTTTTAATGTAAATAGAATTGAATCGAGGATCGCGTATCCTCTTCTCCAATGATTCGTTTTTGTTCTTTTGTTAATTGTTCTATGTTCCGCGCGTGTATTGCACTCAACACTCTAACGTACAAAAGATGTCAAGCTAATGTTCGAAACTAATCGTTAATGTACAATAATAAATATATATAATATATATATATATTGTCACTGCCACACGTTTGCGAGAAGGGAAACTTAGTATTGCCACCCGTGGCATGGCAGTGATTGTGACAGTGATTAAATATAAACGCTGGGTATTCGAGTAGCTTAAAGTTAATGTAAGCTAAGACCATCTTTATCTTATCTTACACGCTAAAAGTGAATAGAATACGATCTAGTTCAAAAATTAAATATTAGATAAATCAATGTACAGCCGTTAAAGAAGTTGATGATATTATTGACTATTAAAAATACAAATTAATCGTAAACTGGTGTAAATCAGAGTAATAAATAGAAATTGCAAGTAATCATCGACCGATGGATGAATTTATCGAAATCATATGAAAAGAAAACTATCGCTTAAATGCATCGACTGTAGCGATCTTTCGTTTCCCGAATAACCTTAGTCTTTAATCGTTATTTGTTAGTCTTTATATATCTTGTGCTTCATTCACATGTTCCAACGTGACATTTTATTGCATCTTAATATCCCCCGTCGCAGCTTCTAAACGCCTGCATTTATCTATCACTCTGTATACGACAATTCTACGTAAGAACGAATCGCATACGATAAACGTGCGTATGCACAAGACAGGTACAATTATTCGTGTACTTGTAGTGGTTGATGTCACCTGGGGCTTCTGGGTGTAGACCATGTCTTTTGGGCAGGATACTCAGCCGACTTCTTTAAATCGCTTGGCGATACGTTAAAATACCAATCATACTACACGAGGTATGCTAATATCAGTGCATCTTTGATTTTTGAAGTAGCTAACCGCAATAGTAGTCAAAGGTCAGAGTATTCTACTCAGAGAACAAGTCCAAGACCAAGAAGTCTCAGTTAACATTAACTGTGAATGGCCACGAAAGCCTCAAATATCTTATTCGAAATCTAATACTTCCTCAAAGCTTTATCTTTCTTCTTCACACTCTAAAAAACACAAAGACTGTTCACTTCACCAGATGTTAGCATTACTGCCACTGGAGTACTCTAAACAATCTTTGTGTTCCTCAGAGTACGTTTACACGGAATGTTTTACCAAATTTGGACACACTTTTCTTTAGATCTACGCGTTGAATTTACCTTTGAAGTTCACACGTCCGCGTTTCGCGAAACACTCCGTAAAAAGTTGATATCATACTAAGTCTCAGCGAAGCAAAGGAAATGCTAAAGTGACTATGGTGCGCCAGCGAAGTAAAACTACTCGACTCGGTGGAAAGAAAACGATTCAGAGAAGAATCACACGAATGACGCAGAAGAGAACTACCAATGATCGCGGAGAAGTATCAACACTTTCTATATAGACAAAATCTCGTCTGTACAGTGAAGGCAATAGTGTAAATCACAATTATTTATTCTTCATTTTTTTTGTTCAGTTTTTCTACGCATTTTTCGACAGGGTGTTCTGACGGGAATTGACTAAATTATTGTTGCTCCGTTGGTGTACGCTAAAGACGGTACAAGATCATATAAAGGTAGCAAAGAGAATGGAGTAGAGTGATGGAGAAAGGACCTACAAATTTTTAATTGAGAATTAAAAATTTAGCTGGAGAAATCTATAGTGAGGAATTCAATCAACCTCATCGTGTTCAGCCGGTCACCCAAAAAAATGTCATATACACTCCAAGTCTATTTTGTCATATAGTCTCATATAAAATCAAAAGTAATCAATGAAGTAAATACGTAGCATTCAGTGGTTCCGCTATAAACATGGGCGATGTCTTGTTTTCGTTACAATTTGTTAATAACACGCAATAGGTCTACAGTGTATACAACATTTTTTGCCTAGACTCTTGGACACTTATCGATTGCCTCACCAGAAAATCGTATCGTCAACAAAGTTTGAGTGTCCGTTGTTTACGTTGTTTTCAATGCGACCATGAAATTATCATGCACCATTTCTCTGCGCAACATTTCGAAAGCTCAGGCGTCGCATCGTCCATGACGGAATGCGTTACTTATTCGTTAAGTACCATATCACTCGTACAGCTAGCAGCGAAGCTACAGAAAACGTTTTTCAAGCGTTAACACGTTCGAGACCGATGTATTACTATCTTGGATAGCAGTCAACATTTTTGCAGTTCTGATCAGATCCGTAGGACTGAACAAGTCAGATGTTGCGTGGCTCGTAGGCTGAGTTATCAGGCTCGAACGTGTTAAAGTTCTCGGTAAAGCTTTACTGACGTTGAAGTTTGCGAATCTGTTCCTCCAACTCTTTGACGCGCAGTTGGCTGCTGGCGAGCTGTCGTCGCACCAGTCTTAACTCGTCCGTTTGACGAGCGAACGCTAATCTCAGCTCAGCTTCGTTGTTGGGTATGTCCACGGTCTCCAGGATTTTGTTGTCGTTCAGGGGGGCTGTGATGATGTTCTTCTGCGCGTAAGAACAAGTCAGTAAATAATAATCGTGTATGTGTGTTGCTACAAGTATTAATTCTACAAATTTTACTCTTGATCGTTATTACTAGCGTTTAAGGTAAGAAACAGGGTTTCTTACCCACTGATTACTTCCACTAAAAAACATGTTTCGTGTTTTAATCAAACCATTTATTACTTATTACTCTATTTAACGCGGTTCTTTAAAACGCAGACATTCCTGTCGCGGATGAGCGAGCACCTGTAAAACATGAACCGTGAAAGTCTGTAAAAGTCGCCAGATCTACCTGTAGCACAACGTTCCCAAACTTTTGCTGCAGCTGCTGGAACTTGGTGCTCTGATTGCTGGAGGTTTTCTGGCTTTTCTCCGACATATCGTGCAATTCGATTGGCCTGTAGTCGGGCACAGTCTCCGCGGACAGGAACGCGAATTTCTTTTTGTTGTTCAGGTCGGTCGATGGAGGAAGCTGTGGTGGCTTGTAAACGCGTGGCTTGTGCGTGGTAATGCTGCCTCCTGTTGACATTTCATTAATGAGTGTATCGAGAAAAGAAATTAGAATGATAAGAGGAAAAGTTGAACGCTCGTACCGGTTTTCAGGGAAATTAAAATCGGTGGACTGTTCATGCCGCTGATCCAGTCCCTGGCCGACAGAGCGGGACAGGTGCCAATGGTATCCGGGTACAAGTCTTCCTGAAATTGGTCGCTCTAGAAAGTGAAAGTTTTCAATTAGTCGTAACGAGTTTCAAAGAGCTACGGGGGGGTTGCCTGGTCGAGAAGTTTGGAAAAATATGTTCTTTATGGCATTTTTATCGAGTTTTAGGTATTTTTATGTATAGCGATCTTATTATTTCTCTAATATCAACGGGCATGGCCACTATTTAACAATAATAAATAATCGTTAACACTTGAAAAAATTGCAGATCAGTGTGTATAACACTTTTGTAAGAATTAAAAACACAGAAAGGTGTATATTTGAGTCGTTTGTTAACGAGGCCCACCTTTCGAGGGACTATCATCGATATGGGCTCGCACATTCCACGTGTGGCGTGCAGTTTGTAGAATCTGAACACCTCGCACGTGGAGGTGGTAATGCCTCTCTTTGGCATCACGCCCAATCCTCTCTGCGGATTTCCAGAAATGAACTGGCTGAGGAAGTGCATCCAAGGGGCCTCGTTAACCACCTCGTAGTATCGAATGTTGCCATCGCCCTGAAACAAGAAATATGTAGAAGATTAGAGACATAGGGTGCGAGATTTCAAGCTGGGTCTCGACGTTTACCTTTCCCGCCAGGTACACCATATTGGTGTCATTGTCGTAATACGGGAACACGACCCCACTGGAGGAATCGATGGTCTCGCACGTCAGAGGGGCACTCAGGTCGTGCTGACTCCAAATGGCGTATTGTCTGTCAGAGTGTCGACTGAAACCTGTCGTGAGGAGACGTCCAGAGTCACCGAGGAAAACCACTTTGCTGGCTTTGGTCCCAGCGTGACAGATTCCTTCCTGAATAACAATATAAGATCGATAGTTTGAATGATAATTTTCACAGTAAAATTGAATAAGAAAGAAAAAGTGAAGTAAAATCAGATCAAGTTGATCCAGTCGACACGTACAGAGACAACGATACCAGATCTAGGCTCGAAGACTCTCAGCTTCTTATCCTTGCAAGTTGTAGCGAGCAAACTGCCGTCGCGATTCAGAGATATGCTGTAGATCACGTCTGGATGTCTATCGATCACACTGACGGCGACTCCTCTGCCTACATCCCAAACGATCACCAAATGATCGAAGCCAGCGCTGAAGAGCACGTTCTCGGCTACCGGGTGCCATTCTATGTACGCGACCCTGCGTTTGTGCTCTTGCAGATCCACCAACCAGTCGGTCAAGTTTCGGGACAGACCACCGTCTGGTATATGCCATAGTTTTATCTGGAAAAGGAGGCATTGAATATTGAAAATGATAGGAAATCAAAATTTCTTGTTTGAACAATCAAGAAGAATTGAATTTACTAAAATTTATTTTAAGGTATTCCTGTAGATTTTCTAGCGATCCAAATCGTTGTCTTGTAACGTAATTCTGCAAGGAATATTACAACACATGGAACCTACAAGAAGACGAACCAAACTAGGGTGGACCATGGTTGGAGCCTCGCCAAATCTAATGGGAGACCTAAGGAATTACCGAATGCCTGACTAATAGCGTGTCGGAGGTTCCTCGGTATCGGACACCTCGCTAAGCGATAAAGTCTAGTTATTTCGAGCAGTATGCATATAAATGATTAGCCGTACGGTGCAGTCATCGGAACAGGAGGCGATGACGTTGTCGTTGAAAGGATTCCATTTGATGTCCAACACTGGGCCAGTGTGACCAGTCACCCTGCTCGCATTGAAGTCCAGTCGACCAGTCTGAAAACAGAGTCGGCTCGAGTGTCATCGATGTTTGCACAGAATTTAACGCCAGTGCAAATATCAACGCGCATTCTTATCTTGATACTATGTGTATCAACGACTCTACTATTTTAACGAGTTTTAGCGATTATGTGCTCCACCTCGATTTTCACTACAAAAATAAAGTTAAGGACGTTTGATTTTCCCTCGTTTTTTATCGCTATGCAACTCTACATTCAATCAAAATAAGGATATTTTGCAGTGAGATACTTTCCTTGTAATCAATGGTAAGATAAACTTATCTACGTCGATGCGCGATTTGATAGTAGTCTCACGCTATACCCGCAGCGTTGATAAGCTATCTGGCGGCATTCGCGCTTGTGCGACTACGCGTAAGAATAGCGAATCGATTATTCGATAGGCTAGATAACTTACGCGATCGAGCGGCAATACGAGAAACGCCCCACCGCCCGCGACCTCCGTCACCACGGCGAGGAACTTGGGATTCACGGCGCAGAACTGCGAGTCGTGGGCGTTCTTCGTGATCTTGATGTTGTCGTAGCATTTCTCCCTCTTGGCTGGCAGGCCGTAAACGTGCCGAAACTTGCTGCTCCGAACACCTCTGAACCATGACTGAAAGCGCCGAATCGTCACCATGAGACAGAGATCTTTTAACCCTTTGCTATTGTGTAAATCGGGGAATAGGTGTATACATTCGATTTTATTCGTCACTTGTCACTCGAATAAAAATAAAATTTTACCCAATGGCTGATCAGCATACAGGACCGTGCATTGAAATCACTCGAGCGTCCTGTCCTTCAAACTCGAACTAACTCTTCGAAACATAAAGGGTTAAGAGACGCCTCACTCCGAGTTCGTCGATTAAGCTTGCTCTATGATCGATTAACGACGGCAAGGTCAGTAGCACGACCATATGGAATTATTTACGAGTTCGCCAAAACTCTCTCCGGTTCAGAAACCGTGAAGAAGAAAGTCTCGTGACCACGAAACCGCCTAAAGCGCACGTTTCGACGCGTGTTATCGAATTAGCGCGATTCGCGACGCGGATGAATTCGTCAGTCACCGATTTGCGAATTCTCTAGCAAAAACTGGTCGTTTAGAAGTTGGACTTGGCAAAGTCCCATGTGTCTTCTGCACGAGGGGAAGGTGTATAATCACATCGATGTGAAATCTTCGGAGTTAGTCGCGCGTGATGCATATTTGCTGGCGATGCGCAGCGTAGCGCGGCGAGACAGATCAAATTATGCGACTTTTTCCCGCAATAACGAATAAAGTAAGCGTCGTTCTTGTCCTGGTTATGTGTATGTGTGTGTATGTGTGTGTGTGCATGCGTGTGTATGGAATTATGACCGTAATCTCGACCCATCGGGCGAGTGATTAACGGTACACACTCCACGTCACTTTTCTTTATTCCTAATGCGATTGGAATAGGCGATTCATTCCCATTCGACAGAAATTGGAAATGAATGGTAGTTTAAATTGTTGGAACAAGTGGTGGCTAATGTAAAATTATAAATCCACTTAGCATCGAAGCTACCAGGGCGACAATCAAAATAGTAGCGAATGTAAAACAATAGTAATATTACATTACCGCATATTATGACTCCTCTGAGCTTTAGAGTCCACTTAAAGGCTTCCCGATGCTGGCGAGAACTGGGATGCCCAACATGTGCACAATTGACACAATAACTCTGAAGCTTATAATCGTATAAGCTTCAGATTTTGAATACTTATATAAAAATACGATAAATACTATTTATCGTCGTCTGATCTTTCTGTTCTTAATAGTTTACGCGTGACTCACAGGTTTGTTAAATGAACAACCAAGGATTAAAATAATCGTCGCGTTATCTTGACTTATGGTTCGCGAAACGATCTTCTAATCTCGTTGATTCATCGTTTTCCAGTTGAAGAATTGAAAGTTTATAGAGCACTTGTGGGATCAAGACAATCATAGATTAATTTTACAATATTACGTTCAACAGACCTCGGACGATATTGAGTCTCGACCATGAGTGGTGAACGCTGTTTTCTGAATATTCATGGACTCTTAACAAATTAGATTTTTGCTTACAAAGGAGAAAACGCCGCTCGCATTAATTAGGAGATCAACTTTCTGACCAATTTAGGGGAATAAGTTACATTTCAGGAACGAAAGAGATTTTTATCAAACATTCAACGTGGCAGATTAGAATAATATTTGTTTAGAAACAACGTATCTGGAGCTTTAATAAAAGATAAGTTTCTAGTAGTTCTTCATATAGGATTCTTGAGATTTGGAATTATTTTACAAATATTGGCCAACCCTCCCTTCCCTTGGGTCTCTTCCAGATCCGTTGCTGGTGAGCACATGTTGACGCCACGATCAGATAATTCAACCGAATCGATCGTCTGTCGCGACTAACGCGACGTTAATAATTGTCACGCGGAACGCAACGGCAATTAGGGTCACGGGAATATGGTAATATTAATCGCGTCTGCCGACAACAATGCCATATTCAAATGTTCAACACGTATCATACATTTACATTGAAAAAAAAAAAGAATGAAGTGAAAAGAAGAATTATAGAAACCACCATTGAAACGATGAAATACAGTCCATTTTATGAATTGACTACTCTCTTTTTCTTTTTCATTTCAGTTCACCTTGAAATAGGTGAATCGAATTAATCGAGCAGCTGAATTATGCCCTTTTGTTTTATTTATTGAGTTTCTTGTGGAACGTATCCGTGGGATGAGAAATGTACCGTGACTAAAAGAGTCCAAGAGATGCCGTGCTAGATACACGACCATCGTTTCGCCATAAATATAGCTTTCGCCATTATATCGGTTCCGATAAACGTAATGGTCGGTAATCAGTTGTCGAGTGCTTAATAGTAGCTTCATCGACGTTGGAGGAGAAATTGTAATATCAGCGAATATCGGAGCAGGTCAGGTCTAATGCCACGATCCTACGAGTGCATTCACAGTCTCAAGTATTATCTAGACTTAGAAATTGGAACAATTTTATTCCAGTTGTAAGTGACGAATAAATTCATATATTTATCGCGTCGATATTTATTAAATGTATCGGGGCAGACTGTTATCTTCGCTATTTTCTACCGTCAGTCTCGCATGGATTGCCTTGCGATTTTATTTATAATCGTACAAAATAGGAATAGATTCACAATTTTAGTTAACAACTTATGCTAACATCAAAACATCACACAAGGCACAAGTAAAAATGTGAGCCCGCAACTACAGCATCATTTCATTAATATACAAACGTTTTGCGAAAAATAATGAGGAAAATACACTTATCAGTAATAACACACAGAAGGAACGATCGAAAGAAATACATATAAAGCTTGTTGATTTTCTTGTCCATAACAGAAAACGACTAATTTGAACACACTCGAATTGTTTTCAGAAAATTCTCCATGCAATTTTCAAGAATCTCCCCACTCGTGGCCCTTCCAGGCAACCCCTTTCGCTACTCGAGGGGTTGACCGAGATCGCCACGTTCGAAGGGGCCTTTACCAAAGCGAGGGGGGGTACCGGTGAAGAGAACTGTCGGGAATACTGGTTCGACTGGTTCAAAAAGTCACGAAACACCGAAAGCACTCACCTGTTTGTCGTTGGTCATGTCTGATACCGATCGTGCTCAGAAGTGGCAGCCGGTACACGTGGGGGGTGAGACGGTGGTCGCCAGTGCACAAGAGGAACCTGTGGTAATCGAACAAGCCAAGAACCCATGCATGTGTGGGAGAGGGAACTTGTACTACCTTGAAACTCGCTTCATTTGTAGCAGGCGCGACGCCAAGCCTCCCTGCTTTACTGGAAGAAACAAAAGGGAACACGTGGCCTGGTGTTACACCATTTCATTTATCATTGTCAAAGAAAGTTCCCAACATCGAATGAACGATGAATTTTCAACCCTCCAGTCGCCACTGTGGACTTTCTTCCTCGTTTATGCGTAAAACATTAGGTTTCGTGTAATGGCAGTAATGAGAAATCGAAGACTGCATGTCTCGAAGCGTGTCGAAAAGTTGTAAAAGCGATTTTCAACGCGCAGGTGGTCGAATCGAAAGGAAAGTTCGGAGGCCAGAAGAAGAGTCGGTGAACTTTAGTACAGCTATTAACGCTTTCCTAACATGGTTTCGTAAACTACAAGATAACGTAACTCGAACTTTTATAATTCGTTCGATATAGGTATTGATAACATGCCAAATCTCAATGGTCCTCCGATTGTTCCTTTATCGCAGTTATTGTTACTTATTGTTCATGTTTCCGAAAGGAGTACTTGAATTCCAACACCAAACTCGTTGCCTATACTTGGGCACATGGACCATTAAGAATTCACGAGTTTCATTTGAAGGTTTCTACCGCTGAGGTTTAATGCTATGGATGCCATGAATTCGCTTTTCAACTCAACCCTGTGCTTTCAAGTACACCCCGCAGAAAAAGGACCCAGCGATGTGTAAATGCGGGAGAGTGCGTTAAGAGGGGCGATCGTTAAATCGCACTTTAGAACACCAGTCCTGTTATTCCACCCTCGACTGGGCACGCGTCCATCCACCAGGCTCCCAATTTTCAGGAAAAATAAGAATCCTATGTTCACGATGGAAGTTCAAAAGTGTCTAAGAATATAAGTAACATCAAATACGTATTTTTTTGTTTTTTTTTTTTTAAATTCTAGTACTGTGCAAGAATTTTAGGGCACTTTCTGTACATTAGCTTACATATTTTATTTTATTTCACCGATGTTAATGTACAACAAACATCTCTCCAATCGATTGGGAACGTGTTAATGGCCATACCACAGCTCAAACGCTAATCGTTCGCGTTCGACACGCGAGGCGAGTATTCCATCCACGTGTCGATCAATTGTTTAGATGGTAGGAATCATTTTTTTTACGTTACAGACGCAGTTACGTCACGCCTCGGAACCGGAGTCATCGACGGTCGAGGATGAGTTGTCGTATGTCGACAAGGTCGACTTTGCTGCCAATGCTAAATAACACTGGACTTTTTTGTCTGGATACTTGGAGCTTCAATGACAGGAAGAAGACGTTCCAAGCGTTGCTCGCTTATCGCGACTTTGAAGTAGGTTTCGATAAACTACGATCGATGGCAGATTTGTGGATCGTGCTTGGCGAAGTATATAAAATAAGGAACGATCCCAACGTCTTTTTCAAGATAGAATTCAAGTTGTGGAAGGTGGACGCGGGCCACGCGATAACCAGAAATGAGAATATCACTTTCGTAACAAATTTCAGAAACATTGACTCGATAGAGTATATTCTATCTTGAAAATCAGATGAAGAAATGAGTTTTCAAGAAGGACCTCCTTGAACCCCATAAAAATTGTATAAAGTTACTATACAAAAATATTTGTGTACCCTTGTAAATAGTATTAATACTAGAAAAAAAAACATTGTAATCATTCCTCACTCTACATACTCCAAAAAAAAAAAATTCCTGAAGTATAGTCAATTTCCCAGCTATCGCGCCAGGAAGTGCTAAATCTCCCAAGAAACTGTTAGCATCATAAATACCTGTTTCCCTATCAGCCAGGAATAATTTTAGCCTATCTCCGTGTCTCGTTCGTAGAGCCGTGCGAAGGAAACGTGAGGCGGCCTCGTGGGAGCGCGAAAAGTCCTGCCGCGTCACAATGGAACTCGTTCGGTAACGATAATGCGAACCAACAAGGCGAACGACACCTACGAGTTCTTCTCGCGTAAACCCAATTCGCGGGGTAACGATCTCTAGGGACTTACAATTTACAATTAGTCACGCAAGTAAGTTTCACCGAGACAAGTCTAAGCGCAGATACATGGCTATAGTAACGATATCCAGCTGAGAGTTCCAGCCGCGCGCGTTTGATCGCGAAAGTCGCCGAGCTAGCACTGACTTCTCGCTACGGCTTTATAGCTGCGGCTGGTGCCAGTATCACGTGGCGCAACGCCTAAGTTCGTGCGTGTTTAATACACAAGCGTGACGTTTTATACAAACGCTGGTGTTGTCACTGGCGTAATTTACGTACCTACTTCTGGGAGACTTGAGCGAGGGCTAGAGTGGATCGCGGTACGTAACACACGACCAGTCCAGAAGAGTCGGTGGCTCTTATCTAACTACCGATCGGTGCGTAACACATGCAATTAGCGTGCAAATACATCGACGACAGGAGAGGAGTTACTTTTACCATTCGACGCGCGGTGATTGTTAGAGGGAATTGAAATCGTGGAACGGATGAAAGTCGTGGATTAATTGAGCTATTAATAGTGGTTGGAAAGGAAAATAAACGGGATTCTGAATACTCCGACGGGTAGGGCACGTGTATCGGTGTACTGGTCTGGCGTTGATACGATACTCGATCCAAATTTCAAGTATTCGAATATCTTGTTTACACTGTACAAGTCTCTATTCAGAATCTCCAGAACAGAATGAATAGTACAAAAAGTTAGTGTCCTTGTTACGAATGCAATTAGGACGGTAGCCACAACAGATTCTTTCATCTTCCAATTTGTTCGTTAAGTTTATCGATTATCATAAACCTAACGAACACTTCCTTAAAAAAAAAGTGGAACAAACCCCTGTCCCCCATCGCGAACGTCAATCAATACCAATTTCCTTAAATCAAGTCGAAGCTAAAGTAGAGCGCTTTAAATACTCCTTGATTCGCAAACAATGACTAACGACATACCCTAATGGTTACATGCAACCGGTATACAATGCCAGTTACTTTAAAGCCGAATCGAGCAGATAGCAACGATATCGATAACAAATCTTAATCTGTAATACTAATATCCTTTCAAACTCTTTCGAGCAAACATAGCTCTCTTTATTTTTTAACAAGATCACGACATACTACACAAATCAAGCTACAAAGCAAACGATTCTCCGTAAAAACACAACGACGCGTCGTTGTTGAAAGAAAGCAAAAGCTCGAACAATTTTTCCAAAGTATCCATCCAGAGCGAAGAGACGAAAAATGCTCTTAGAGAAAGAAAATCTTACTTTTCCGCTGGGCTTGTAGCACGCTCTGACGTCTACCATATTGTTCAATAAGGAATGAGTGTCATCCCCGCCGTCCAGACCAAATTTCTCCGCCAATTCCTCCCTCGTGCGTATCATTTCCCAGTTCGCGATGTTATATCCCATAGAAGCTCTTTGATCGTTTCGAGATCGATTCCCACTTTCGCCTCTGTCGCGTCGCGATGTCTATTAGATTGCCTCCGTTTACTCGTCCTTATTTATCGAATTGTTCATCGATAATTTCGTAGCCACCTTTAGCAGCCACCCTTCGCACACCTAACGTCAAAACCGTGAACGGAGCGGTGGACAATCGCGATAGCCACGTGCTGAACGCCAACCTTCCGACGATTTCGTAACCCACTCACTGAACCCGCTCCCACATGTACACGACGTATCGATTCGATGATGTGCGCGCAACATGTAAACACGGAAGAGCACGCCGCCTCGAGCAGTGTGTGGCTCGCCTCAATGCCGCCAGAAATCGAACGATTATCGCGCGCTTCCGTTACACCTGTGATTCGTTCGATTTAGACGCGCGCGGAATAAGTGTTTACTTTACTCGCGCGTACGAGTAACGACTGGACGCGAGTCCTATACGTCGAGTAACAACTCTATTCGCATGGTGAGCTGAAAACGGGACTTTTTCGTTCGCGTCGCGAATCGGTCTGCTCCAATCTGCGCTCCTCCCTGGTTTCGCGTGATGGGGGATGAGCCAGTGACGTCCAACGTGTGGACATGCTGAAGACTTCACAAAGTTCCTAGGAGAAACGGATTTGTGGGCACAAGTACATATAGTTGTGAAAATAATACGAATGAGTTTAGATATAGTCGACAATTATCTTTTTTATAGTCATAGATATGGTAATGTACTAAGGAATCTACTGCACTAATTTTAATCCACGGGTCTGTAAGGCTATTAAGGCGGCCCTGGGATCAGTATGACGTACACTCAGGGTCGTGTTAAGTGCCGTCTTAACGTATGAACACGCGGGCCACTTGGGGGCTTCGTAAACTCTAATGTATGCCACGTGAAACAACCCAAATAGATATAAAAGAGTAATATTAAAAACAAATAACAATATGATAGAGACGGATAAAACCCAGAATAAGAAAAAAATGTATTTTGAGAATGCCCAAGTTTGTCGTCGAATAGTTCCCATTGCCTAATGCTAGTGGCGCCATCGGTGGGAAAACGGCCAAGTTTGTAGTAAAAAATAGTTCTCACCGTTTCTGTAAGGTGGCGCCATTAACTAAAGGATCGATAATTACTGCTAGATTAAATAATTCTTCATAAACATGATAAATTTTACATATTAATCAGTATATCTTAGTGTTATAACGCAAAAAATCGTATTAATTAATCATTTGTGAAAAATTAAACATAATTGATTTAAAGGTATCAGTACCGCCATCTAACAGCAATGGTGGCAACTATTTTCACTATGAACTTGGGCGTTTTGTCGTTAGATGGCGCTGCCGTAGATTGAAAAATTAGTTCCCTGTCCATCGCTAGATGGCGATACCGTTTAATTTGTTTGTCGTAAATGTCTCCCGTATTGTTCGAATAGGTTAGGGTATAGTATTAAGAGAGAGAGAGAGAGTTTATATAATTTTCTATTCAAGTATTAATACTCGACTGTTATAATTGTAAGGTGTTTTTCTTAACAGTACTCCAATGATGTGTACCGATCATACTCACAGACGATGGAGTAATTTGCGAAAAGTATTAGAAAGATCGGGTCCCTTCTGTAGACCAGACTTCGAACCATCGTCGGAAACTTTGCAGTTCTTGTTAGAAAATTGTAAGATTCTTGTAATCGGAGCTGGTGGGTTAGGATGTGAGTTACTTAAAGATTTAGCGCTAATGGGATTTAGGCACATTCACGTAATCGACATGGACACGATTGAACTATCTAACCTTAACCGGTATGACAGCATAGTTATTTATTCACTGACATCCACACGTTATATTTACATCTAAAAGACTAACAGATTATCGAAATTGAGGTTGATTTTGTCGTAAAATTGCAGGCAGTTCCTATTTCGTCACAAAGATATCGGCTCGTCGAAAGCAGAAGTAGCTGCAAAATTTGTAAATAGTAGAATTCCAGGCTGTAATGTTGTATCTCATTGTTGTAAGATACAGGATAAAGGCGAAGAATTTTACAGACAGTTTCATATGGTACTTTGTGGCCTAGATTCAATAGTTGCTAGAAGATGGATCAATGGTATGCTTCTATCCCTTTTAATTTATGAAAATGGAGAGTTAGATAAATCTAGTGTAATACCCATGATTGATGGAGGAACAGAAGGTTTCAAAGGGAATGTAAGGGTAATATTACCTGGCTTGACAGCTTGCATTGAATGCACCTTAGATTTATATCCTCCTCAGGTGAATGCTCTATACATATATTTGTTTTTATTAAATATCATACTTCTTATTTTCAATCTAATTGTTTAAATACAGGTTACATATCCATTATGTACAATAGCAAATACTCCACGTTTGCCAGAGCATTGCATAGAGTATGTAAAAGTGCTACAATGGTCGAAAGAAAATCCATTCGATTCTCCAATAGATGGTGATGATCCTCAACACATAAACTGGATTTATGAAAAATCCAATGAGAGAGCTGCACAATTTAATATACAGGGTTTAACGTATAGACTAGTGCAGGGTGTTGTAAAAAATATTATACCTGCTGTAGCATCTACAAATGCTGTTATTGCTGCAGCTTGTGCTACAGAGGCATTTAAACTAGCTAGCAGTTGCAGTGCATCACTGAGTAATTATATGGTAACTATGCAGTGTTAACATATATTCAAGCCAGGCTTTGGTGGTGTAATGTAATTAATATATCACTTTTTTTAAAAGGTGCTTAATGATTTAGATGGAATCTATACTTATACTTATGAGGCTGAAAGAAAAGAAGACTGTGTGGCATGTAGTCAAATTCCAAAAGAAATTGAGATCAGTAACCCTAAATTCAAATTAAGAGAATTGATACAACTTCTTTGCGAAAGATCTGATTTACAGATGAAGAACCCAGGTCTCACAGCATGTATTGATGGCAAAAATAAAACACTGTATATGCAAACTGTACAAAGTATTGAAGAAAAAACTCGCGAAAACTTAACGAAAACTTTAGCTGATCTTGGGCTAAAAAATGGCAGCGAGATAAACGTTGCTGATATTACTACTCCTAATACGATTATATTAAAATTAAAATTTGTGTGATCTAATTCAGATATGTTCTAATTATAAAATTCCTTCATTTTGTTCACGGATTTATGGCTACAATCATCATCGGGTATTTACAGTATTTATATTAATTTTTGTTGAATTAAAAAATAAATGTTCAGACAAGATTCTGTCAGCATTGACCATCGTGAAATGATAAAGATCAAAACATTTTCGATGTAGTATCGTCTTCAACGAACCTATAAAATAGGTATCACACGGTAACATTGTTTTAAACATTGCTTTAATATTAATTCATTCTAAGACTGCGTAATAAACTGGTATTGCTATCTTTTCTTTTAATAGTACTAATCCTTTTGTCTATCCTTAAATATAACAGAAGCGAGTATTAAAACTATAGTAGTTTATGACATACCTGTTACATTAACAATAAAGACACGACTGCAAATACAATTCTATATTTCTGATGATTTTTGTTTTCATTTTTCATCAGACATCGTTTTGCATACAAAAATTAGTAAGTCATAATCCATAAAATTCTATCTTGCTTGATCGCAACTTTTAATCGTAAAATTTTGCGTACCTTCAGAAGTAGACAGTATCTTACAGATTATGCATTAATGCAACTACTTTTTAAGAGAAAAAAGGAGCAATATAATGATTCGTGAAATATGCACGTGTCAAAATCTATACTCGTTAGCTTGTCATTAATTTTTAATAACAATTTCATATCACCATATTAAATTTTATGTTTGTATGAATTTCGTGCACAGTCCTCTTTTGCATTGCAAAGACTTTTGAGTAGTGATCTCTGTGCACTAATTGTATTTCTAATATTTCGTTTTAACGTAATGTAACGTTAAAAATTCTATGACTGAAAAATACATCGATTCACTTTCTCCATGTCCAGTGAATACTGTTATCGTAAGTATTGAACCAAATATAATGGAAAGATAATCTTCTAGTTAGAGCAAATGAAGGACAGTGCACCATGACCTAAGACATCTTTTGTTTTACAAGCACACTCGGTAACATTCGACATATGCACAACTTGAGTAGAAAAAATATCTATAACAGACACATTATCTATCCTCCTTATACAAAACTATTATTACATTGTATTAATATTTCATCATTTCCGTCTTTTGGCGCGGCAAGACGATAATTCCCCAAGAATATTCTGTTCTTACATTCTTTACTTTTTCACTCGAACGTGAATAACACGAAGTGCACCTGTAATTAGTTCCAATAACTTTTACTCTAAACACGCAATCGAATTTGCGCGCCAAATTAAATGGAATAAAATAGTTTTTTGACGGTTAGGAAATTCTTGAAACGAAATACTCTGTGAATCATTGGCATTTCATCGTTTATGCGGAATCCCAATGTGAACATTTTTTTTCCTTTTGTACAATTCATAGTTATTTGTTTTTGTATGGTTTTAATTCTCATTCACTAGACACGAGATGCAAGATCAGCTAGTGCAGAACTAGCAATGGTGTCGAAGGGAATCATGTCACGTTTGGCAGTGCATTCAAAAATTGCGGTATACGTTTAACTGTGATTCTGTTAAAAGAATTTTTCTTTTAATGCAACGAAATTTTAAGTAGATATTTTAACACAATATAGTTTCTGTTACAAAAAATGTGTACGAAATGAAAATCATACTTTATTGTTGTTTCTTCCACGAAAGAAACACAATATGAATGCACGTGCGACTCGCTTTCTGGCTCGATCGATCTAATTCGCACAACATAGTCGTATATAGTCCGAACATTATTTGCGAAGTAAGTTCACATGCTTGAAATGTAATACGTAAGCTGCAAAATGTCTTATGAATAATTATCGTTCAGTGTATAATAATACCATGGTCCATTAAAAGATATTCCGGTATAAAAACGTAAATGTCAATAAGTGGCGACATAATGTGTCACAAAAGTCTGATTCGTTCAGAGCAGAACTCGACACTTTCGGAACTGATACGGATATAGATAAGTGCTCGAGACAAACAGCTATAATTTTTGTATGTTGGGCATGACGATATGGGAAATCACAATTTGTAAATTATGCGTTCCAAAAAAGGAACAAGTATTGAGGTACGGTGAAGGTGGGGGCAAGTGTCTACTTTCTGCTCTGAAGCTGCTAAACAAAAAGTAACGTATGTGCACGATGTTAATACGTCATGATGAACGCTAAAATGGTTGTGTTAGGCCTTGGCGTCAACTTCCATTGCCACTTCGCCTACTGCCTTCTCGGCCTTCTTTTTCTTCTTCTTTGCAGACTTCGGGTTTGCCGAGGTATACAAAAGCGTCTGTAAGCATAACAATCGATTAATGTGAAGTTCTTGAAAAAAAAAAAAAATAATCGGTGGTATTGTAAAATAAAAATAAACTAATATCATACCTTCAGTTCAGGATCTTCGACGACACAATCGGACTGGTACGTATCAAGGTCAAAGGGAAGACCCGTAATTTTATGTGGCCCATTGGGCATTAACAGGACTGTAAATTTGAATTGTGCAGCGAATTCATTTGGCTTTTCGTACAATACCTAGAACAGCGATAAACACGTGTAAATATTTAATACTTGGACTTAAACGATAAAAATAAGTATCATAAAAACATACTTGGAATGGTTCGATCAACCTATGATTCACGCATTCCATGACTGCCATTTTTGCTTTCTTCTCGTCTTCGAAAGTGCGTAAGTTAAATGGCATTAGACCATGTTTATGAGTAACTTCAGAGTAAAACATACGCGATGCTTTTAACTTCAGCTGATACGTTTCCTCTGTTTTCTTAAATATAGTAACTCGAGTATCTTGTTCTCTGCCTACACCTTCACCAGTGCTAACCAGTACGTCCATAGCATATACCTGAAACATAAAGTTTACAGTATGTTAGAAAAATGCTTCTTTAATTATAATTAGTTATATGGTACACTAAGTACATATGGTATATTAATTGCATTGTACCTCATGAGTTTCAAGGGTATATTTTTCATGGTCTTTTTTCTGTGCATCATTTGGATTTTGAATTATAGTTTTTTCTCCATCTATTTTAAATTGTTTCAACTGATGGCTTAACATTCCCTCAATTGGTTTACATTTATATGCCTCACAGATTTTTTCCACTGTTCCTGTTATTGTGTAAGTCTGAAGGAAAGAAAATTATGTAGAGAAAGGTCAAGAACTAAATGGTTAAATAAAATATAGAATATATGAAAATCTTACCTCTGTACCTGGTTTAAGAAGCCTCAAGGCAGCTTGAGATGCATAATGTGCAGCTAACACTACATCTGCCTTTCTACCAGTAACTTTTTTCGTAGAAGAAGAACCTATAACAATAGTATGTGCCACAACTGCTATGAAGCCATCAATATGTGCTCCAAGATCTCTGAAAATGATATGTTGATAGATATATTATTAAAAGATGAATATTTAAATTGCTAGTCATGATATTAACAAATTGTGAACCTACACTTTTACCATGTCTTCATCTTTAAGTATAAGATCCGGTTCACTTGCAATTGGTGAGAAATGACAAATGCAATTGTTCACCGATATGCATGTGGGAAAAGCAATTCCCTTCTTTAATTCTTTCTCTTTTTTAAAAACTTTGCTGGTCTCTTCGAGTAACAATTTATCCCCGAGTTCACAGATTTCTCTGACTGACGATCCAATAACACATTTATCTAAGACTTGTCTCAGTACTCCTGAAATCGTAAGCATTAATTTATTATTGATAGCAAACGTGTTCAAGATCGTACAGTTAAACTACATATTCATAAAACATCATAAATGTAATTAAAATAGAATTTATAACTTTTATTCAACTTATAAATAATAAATTGAAATAAAAATAAGAACTAACGCAAAAGGAAGTCGACCGTACGAAAAATATTCAAAAAATATCCTATGGCTGGTCTTTTTACAGAAATGGCAACACATCGAGATATCAGAGAACGAGTGGATTATGGTCATCGGTAAAAATGGTTAAGCTCCGTATAATGGAAGAAAACTGGCGCCTCTCGTGATCGAATAGAAAAAGTTTAATAATTCCTTTTCGATCGATTATTAGAAAAGCATGAAATATGCAGGTTATCGATAAGTTATTGAAATGTAATAGTCAATGCTAGTCTATCCCACATGGTAAGGGGGCCCGGCATTAGCGCGCCACATTCCATATGGCTAGGCGGAAAATACGACATTAAAGGGCCCATGTTTTCACGGGTCAGTGCCACTTTTGATTTCTGCGCTGCATTAGAGAGCGTTAAGTCGTTTTCTTACGATTTACGATCTCGCCGGCCATTTTATACTTGGTAACAACCAAGTCTTCGGCGATGGTCTTCCCAGTCTCCTCTTTGTCCGCCATGTCTTCAGCACACTGTTACGATCACGTGACTCAGATCTCCTTTGCAGTTGCTTCTGGTTGCTTCCTGTAATAGCCGGCGCTACTGACTACGTTTACAACTAACATCGATTCACAAGGAATGTCGCTCGATCGTCACACGATGATTTTTATCTAATTCTACGCGTTGATAAAATATTGAAAAGCATTAGACATCTATTTCTCCTTATCGTCTGATATTCGAGGGTTGAAAAGTAGCCTTAATATTGCAGATGAAATACTATAAAAATAATTAAATTTTGAAGAAAAACTAACAGAAATAGAGGAAAATACTAAAAGAAAGTATGGTTTTTGACAAAAGTAACGCATTTGAATACAAGTTTTATTAAGTCACAGGTGACGCTAGTGTAGCCCATCAGACATCAGATCACATTTTCATATAATTGATGAATGAATGCAGTTTTTTCCTTCACTACTTGTTTGTTATTTATTTATTATCATAGAATGCCGTATACACAATATTTAAAATCAATTATTATAACATCTTTGTTATAATTTTGTTATTATTTGATTCGTGTAAACGAAGTCAATGGTGTTCCCAATGAACTGTGCGTTCCGAAATTTTCTATAAATGGTTACTTCCAATCGAAGATTTCCTCAATAATCATGTTATCGATATTTTTGTTTCCCCGTAACCATGAATATTCTTTTTGCAGTAAAATTTCCACAATTGTAATATTATTTCATATCTCTATTTATTTAACCACTGAATTTTTGTAAACTCCCAATATATCGAGGTCGAGGAATTAACCCATTTGGAGAACTCGAACTTTTTCAAATATTTGTGTAACAGGTCAATTGGAAAATTATTTCTTGCTACCAGCGTCAAAAAGAGTATAGATTCGCTTTATATAAATCATTTATGTAAAATTAATAAGTGGCTGAATAAACACATAAATTTCCCTTTTCCTTCGTCGAAAATTCGTAATGTTCAAAGTTGGCCGACATGCATCTTTCTAAAACGTGTTTCATGCCTTATGGATTTCTGAGGTTGGTCGTGCGGTTCATCGGAACGCCTATTTGATTTACATTGCCTTAAATTCGAGCTGCAATCATGTCTTCAGGTAAATTTTTTACAAGGAATGGAATAAATACCTAACGCTTTGTTCGTACACACGCATTCTCGCGTTGAAAGCGTCGGTGTTTATACGTTCTTACCATTTTTCCACGACATAACCAAACTTTCCGTAAAATGCAGCATGCTTTCAATATTGCATCGGATATAGTATATCGGAGATCTCTTTAAAAAAATGCTAGTTTTTATCTCCGTTTATTTCTCTCAGGCAAGAAAGGAAAGAAGAAGAAGAAGGTTAAAACTCTCGATTTAATGTCATATCTCGCTACTACTGATGGTGCAACACCCGCTGTGCCAATAAAACCATTGAGTAGTAGTTGGAACGATGAAATGGAAAATGATCACGGTAAATGGAATTTAGAATTTTTTGTTTCCATCTTTTCTACTCTTTTATTCTCGTAATATATTTAATTAGGTACTCATTGATAAATATATTTATATATTAGGTGCCTTACAGGAAATCACCCACATTTCTACCATTCTTATATTAAATGTTAAAAGCAGGTGTTATCATAAAAATTGTATTGCTTTAAAGTAAATGTAAAAGTAATAAGATATATGAATTTAAAACTTAATAGTTTCACAATATACATAATAAAACACTTCATTATAATTCTAATAATTCAGTTTCAAATATCTTTTAATTCTAACACAAAAAACTAGACATTTCATTTTACAAAATAATATTATGGTCATGTGTTTTCAGTATTCTATGTATCTATATATATATATGCATATATTAAATATAAACAAATTACTAAAAATATATTTCTAATTGCATGTTGCAAGTGTACTTTAAAATGTATTGGCTATTATTATGTAATAGAAGGATTTACATCAAGAAGCAGCAAAGAACCAATTGTTCTACCTACCGCTCCAAGAGCTGCACGAGACCCTCGTGGGACCGATGATGATGTCCCTACTAATCCACCTTATGTAGCTTATCTTTCTAATCTTCCTTATGAAGTGGACGAAGCATATCTGGGAGAGTTTTTTGCAGACATGAAGGTTAATTTCTTAAGTCATAAACTTGAGTTATTTTGTCATTATATTAATCTGTATTGTTACAAACTTTCAGATTTCTAACATACGTTTACCGAAAGATTCTAACAAACTCAAGGGATTTGGATATGTTGAATTTGAAGATCGTCAAAGTTTAATTGATGCTCTTAATCTATCTAACACGGTAAGCTTGTAGTAGTATATATAATGTAGAAAGGCGATGTATAAATCATTTTATTTGCAGCCTATGAAAGCAAGAAGAGTACGAATCGATGTTTCAAATAGCGTTAACGATGATCGTCGCGGTGGACGTATGGGCAGAGATAGTCGTAGAGATACTTACGATGATCCTGAGCGTACATCTGGAGATTGGAGAAGCGGTCCACGGGACGAAACTTTGCCTTCAGATGGGGACTCGTACCGAAGCCGATATGATAATAGGGATAGAGACAGAAGAGATGATCGTGAATGTAAATCATTAAATTTGTACAGGTGTTTAAAATCACTTATCAAGAAAATAACACATCGACGTGTTTATTGTTTAGCTTCCGAACTCGATAACAAGCCTGGTGCATGGCGCGATAGCACTGACAGAGGAAAGCCAACATTCAGAGACAGAGGCGGTTTCAGGGATGACAGAGATGACAGAGAAAGAGACTGGGGTGGTCGCTACGATAGGGGTAGTCGAGAAAGAGACGGAGACAAAGGAAGCAGTTTCGGGCCGCGTCGTAATTATGGAGATTCTGATTGGAGTCGGGACGGTCCGCGCAGACAAGAAAAACCCAGCGTAGATAGTAAATGTAGATAGTATATATTTATATCATCGATGAAACGTACATGTTATCATAACAAGCTCCTACACCAAATGTTATAGTCGAATCGAAGACTAGACCGAAACTGCAGCTACAACCTCGTACAAAACCAATTGAGGCTGTTGGAAAAGACGAACAATCTGCAACTCAAGGTGCTCCTGCTGCTCCTACCGCTCCTTCTTCTGCACCTGCTCCTGCGCCATCAGCAAATATATTTGGTGCTGCGAGACCCGTGGATACCACTGCCAGGGAAAGAGAAATAGAAGAACGTCTTGCAAAATCATACGCGGAATCAAAATCCAGAGAAGACGGGTATAAAAAAAAAGAAAATGAATGCAATTAGTTTAGAATATTAACGGTGTTTTTTTTTTTTTTTAGGGATCCAGAAAAACGTGGTAAGGAGGGTGCATGGGGTAAACGCAATGGAGTAAGTTTGAAAAGTAAAAGTTTTTACTATGCTATATATTGTATTACATATTTTACCAGATGTATGATATTGTTAATAGGAAGGTCGCGATGAGAAGGACACAGATCGAGGTCGATCAACATGGCGGTCGGATGACGACAGAGGTCGACGAAATGAAATATCGGCATCGCGAAGAGAGCCCGCTCAATCTGGTGAATTTAGTTGAGATTATAAATAAAAATACCTACATTGACTTATAATATTAATACGATATTGCTTTCCTGATTTAGATCAATACGGAGACTCTCGGGGTCAAGCCTCTTCGCGTTCTGGACTCCCACCTTTGAGGGCTCCTCCAAGATCTAACGATAGTCGTGGTCCAGATAGGTATCAACCATTTTATTATTTCTGCTATGAAAAATATGTATATGTTTGTTGAACGCTTGCATTTGCAGAGACCGAAGAGATAGAGAAAAGGATGATATTAGCAGGATGCCAAAGGCAAAGGACGAACAAGCTCCAGTAAGTAAAGAAACTTGAAAAGTTAATATCGACTATAACATTATGTTTATAATTTGTTTATTTCAGAATTTCGTAGCTTCCAATAAGTATTCCATGCTACATGATGATGTGGACCCTGACAATATTGATGATTAGTTCCGACCGACTATACATCATCAATTAAATTGTGCCACAGCATCGTAATTGGTCTATATATGCATATTATTAATTTGTTTTATCTCTACTAAATACTTATCGAATTAATTCATGAATCAAGCACTAAGCTCTTGGTATTACTTTACAGGAATTATTGTTGATTTGTATTTAATCTATTTTATTATTCTTAATATAATTACCTATCTACATATGTATTTACTTTATATTTCGGTATGAATGTTCAATATAATTAAATCAATTTGAAAATTTGGATAATTTTAGAACGAAAAATTACAATAATTTTTGTATTATTTAATTCTGAGGATAATTGCAACCATAAGGCTTATGAATTGGGACTTTATACGTCATACTTTATCCATTGTACAATTATTGTACGATATGTAACTCATTATTTACATGTAATATAACAATAACAATTTAGGAGGAAACAAAATAATAAGTGTATGGGAATTTACATGTTGTATTATATTCAATTGCCTGGAATTAAATATCATGCAGAATCAGTGATAACTGAACGGGGATTAGGTTATTGCAGTGTAATTGAACATTGAGAAATTACTATTACATCACGTGAACATAGTGAAATGTACATCTATGTGTCGTAACGCGGCATGGAATTGCTATTTTAACAATCGTTGTATCGTGACAATATAATGGAGTTGAAACGCGACTCATGAATCAAAACTTTTTTATAGCCATTTTATTATAATAATAAGTTTCTAAAGAATTATGCTTGAAGCGTATATATTAAAAATTATGTATTTACAATCTCTCTTGAGGTATATACATGTTGACTTCCGTTGCATTTATTGCTGAGTAGTTTGCGCCAATTGGCGTAATTGTTTCAGTACAGTTTCTAAAAGCTTCTTTTTATCTCGTTCACTTTTCTTTAGTACAGAAAACACTGTTTTTTTATCGGATTCTTTCAACCTACGAGTATAAAGATCATTAAAATGTAGATATCAATGTATAAGGCAATAATATACCAAATAAAAGAAGGCGTGGTACATACTTCTCTAATAAAAGTACCGCCATGTTCGGAGTTACCAAAGTATATTTACTTGATTCGTGACCATAGTCGTGAAAATAAGTAGGCCAGTCCCAACTCATAAATAAGTCTAGTAATTGTCTTAATTCTGCAAAATATTGCAGTAAGGTACCTTCGGGTAAACCAACTACAGGTTCCGAGGCAGCAAATTCTAAAAATAAAAGTATTTTCCTAATTTATGTTCGATTGGTTCTCGACACAGTTAGAAATATTTTGTAACCATATATTGTACATCTCATTTAAAAATAAAAACGTCACATACGTTCGCATTGTATTGTATCCAAGTTGACTTGTTGCAGAGCACCCATCGATATTTGTTTCACGTCTTCGCTAATTAATATCCCTAATATAGCTTTCGCTATATGAGAACAAGCGGCTTTACAAGCAACTTGTGCTACTTCTTCCTGAAATATGTATGTAATCTCTTTGGTTACTATAAAGTTTTGCTATCGAATACGAACATTTTTTAGTCGTATATGTGATATACGTACAGGTAAATTGGTAAAACAAGTGAAAGTACTGTGCAAAAACGCTATGAGATCGGTAATAAAACCAGACGCGTGCCCTTGAGGTTCCGCCAAGTTCCAGTCATAATTTTCTAATTCCAAAAACTCGTCAAGTTTATTCGTTAACTTGTCGCAAATTTGTTTTTCTGCGTCATCTCTCGCGACTCTAAACATAGCTGACTCGACATCCATACAACTTAACTGCCCCTCATGTGGTGTTCTGAAAAATGTACATTCCATATTATTCGTTAATTACTGATGATTTTTTTAGTTCTTACCCTGTAATGTTGGTCACGAATTCTTCCAAATACTTGGTGGATTTTTCAAGGTAACCCGTATTTATTATAATTTGAACTACTTGTAAAAGTGCCAACGATGGCTTTCGAAATAAGGATGATAGGCATCCGCTAAATGTTCTCGTCAATAATAAATTCGTCGATTTGCAGATCATCTCATCTATTTCCGTTTGAGTAAAATTTAAATCTTCTGAAAATTTTAAGCAAGCATAGATGAACTCCTTAACTTGCTGATAAACTTTGGGTACCATATCCGAAAATGGAAATTTTTTCGGAAATTCTGTTTTCTCTAATTCCTCGTCGTGATAGGGAAATAGATCGAGAACATTATCGTATTCTTCTTGCGTTGTGACCTAAAGCGCAGTAAAATCCATAAAATATATGATACGACCAATACAATCTATATAACATAAATTTTACCTGAATTGGTAAAAAACTATCTTCATCCAAAATATCTCTAAACACTTGAACCCAATGTTGCATTAGAACTTCATTATAATGTACTCGAATTTCTTGTAGTAAGTTCCAGAGTTGCCCTACAGAATATCCATAATTCTGCAGAAGGGGAAGGAAGTTATAAAAAACATAATTACGATATTAATAATTAATTTACGTTGTATCAGTCTACTCACTCTTAAAGTTGTGTTGAATAGCATTATGAGATTTTTGATTTTTAAGATAAGTGTTGCGTCTGTACAATATGCCTGGGAAAATTAAAGGGTTAATATTTTATTAAAACACTGCTATTTGTACGTTATTATCGCTTACAGAATGAGTGCGTAATGCATTCACTATATTAGATAATGCCATGGTCCACAGTTCGTCCAAATAAGACCGCGTAGCTAAACCATTTCCCGTGTTCAAAATATGATCTTCCACTACAAAGAAACCTACAATGCCTTGGAGGTAAGTTTGATAGCCAGCTATACTCTCATGCTAAAAATACGAAACGACGATTTAAATGTAAATGCAGTAAGAGCATTTCTGCGATTAATAACGATATGTACCATATTAATAGGTGACTGCAAAACTAGTCTAGCTTGTTGCTTTCTTTGCTGTCTATAATATGCTTTAAACGTTTCCCCTTCCCGGAGTACAGTATAAATATGCATACAACGATACACTGGACTAAAATCCATTAAGTCTTGGGCGCTTAATTCTTCTTCAGCTTCGTTTGACAAAGAATTTCTAGCGTTTGTTCTTTTCTTTTTACGACCAACGATCTCTGCTTCGATAATTAGTTGCTCCTGTGTCTAATGTAAAATTCGCATAATATATCAAGTATATAGAAACTCATTTATAAATTCCTAAATTTGACTTACATGTCTCATAGCAACTTCACCGATTCTTGGTGAATATTTTCTAATATTTTCTAAAAAGTCTCTTAAATCAGACATGGAAGCATCCTTTATATTTTCTCGTAGTCTAAAATCATTGTAATCTATCAGTTGCTTAATGTACCTTAATATTTCTGTACAAATAACTCTTTAGCTACATTTTGCTGTAAAAATAAATGTTGCTTTATCTTATGACATTACTCACTGCGGAATTTGTTGAGTAATTTGCGAAGAAAATCTATAATTTGTTACTTTTGGTAAATCATGATGCTCCAGTTGCTCCAATGTTTTCAATGCTGGGTAGTAACGTTTATCTTTTAATTGTTTCTGTAACTTTGCATAGGCAGCTAGGACAGGAAGACACATAGTGAGGCTGTCTACTGCTGCAGCCATATTACTTTCTATTTTGCGTGCTTTGACAAGCTCTTCGCCTTTCTCTATTACTTTGGTAGAAGTAGCAGTGATACGTTTATCGAGTTCAAGTATCTCAGCCTGTGGAATAAATGATTGAACTTTCTTAGATCATTGTATGGTTTATGTAACAATTAGGTTTTAGAAACCAAGACTAACATTGAGTTGTTGTGCTTGAGAACGAACTTGTAAAAGTTCTCTGATTGAATCAATGAAACCTTGATAATGATGATTACACATTCTTTCAATATCTTTATCGTGTGCTTTGATGCGATCATCAAGTTTCTCCATAAATTTTTGATGTTCATGGCCATCGTAAATTGCTCTAAAAAAGGAAAAAGAATTGAAAGTAGTAATGTATATATTGGTTTCTGTTTCTTTTTATTTAAAAATTGTCTTGAAAAATTTGTTTGTTTCCTTGAAGCACCTATTCTTAACAATAGTACCTGAAAACAAGGCCTATACTATTAGTATCCGTAGATTCTATTTCAAATAACAGATATTCATGTTTCGGTACCATACTTGACAGTAGATTATCAACTTGGTTAGTTGACAACCTTGACATGATACAACCCTAATTCGATTTTTCTCTATTTTACTATAAGGGTATCCACCCCCGTTTTTCACCCTTCTAATGCGCATATGCACGGTAAGGGTTGCATCTGCGTGAAGAGATCGCTCGTCGAGCGCGTCTTTTAACGAAACCATCGAAAAAGGGGTAAATGTTACGTTTTGTCTACGTACCGAAAAGTCGGGCCCAAATAATCGTCTATGCCTTCTATTTCTTGAATGAGAATATCGTATCGTTGCATTCTGATTAAGTCTGACATTTTGATTAAGTTTTTTCCGTGTTAAAAGGTAAATGTCAAAAATTTTGACGAATTAGTTCAAACACACTTGGACTTGGTGAGGTCAGGTAATTTCCATTTGTTGTATAACTGTCATGTCAACATTAGAAACTAAATTTGGCGATTCACTTAGAACGTTGAATATACCATTATTGAAATAGCAATATCAGTATCATTTCAACTGCCATCTTCGTGAAATTACATTGCCGATTCTATCATGTCTACCTACTATATACCACGTTTGATGTGTCAGTGTCACGTCAGTGTTTCTTAAATGTTACATTCTCGCCAGTCCCTATAGTGATAACGCTATATTGATAAAGCTATAGATAAAATTTGACGTATTTAAATTTCATGAAATCGACAATGCTTTTCTAGAAATTAAGTGGGGAATATTGTTCCATGTTTTTACTAGTAGTGATATGCGATAGAAACCTTTTTACAAATTTATTTTTAATAGCTTAGAAAGCACATGTAATATAATAAAACAGAAAGCATTTTATTTATTCAACTATATAACATATACATATAATTATTTATTCTTTCAGACCCTAGTGCGTAAATTACAGTTTGAGAAACACTGTATCATGTAACCATACATACGGACATCTCTTCGCGGCGGTCAGTGAACCACCCAATTTAACGGTATAAAATACTATAATATTTTATCATGGAGCATATATTTCAAAGAGTATTATTTTAGCTGTTTAATTAAAATTCAATCTAACATAAATGTGCCCGCCGAACATTTAACCGTTACATTTATACATCTCTCGAACGAATTTAGTATCGTGTAACCAGTAGGCGAAACCGGCGATCAGTTTGCTACGTTACAAGTATTTTTCTCAACATAAAATATAGTATGTTTAAAGAAACAAATTCCTTTAAAAATATCAAGTCTACTTAAGTTCGTAATCGTTCAATATTTTATCCACGTCATCTACATTGTTTTTCATAAAATTAATTTTGAGGGATAAACATATTCACAAGTACGGTCTGCTCGATCGAATCGTCACGTAGAAAGGGAATATAAGCAGAGAAAGCCTTCTCTCATCAGATTCGCCCCTCTAATTGAGTGTTCTGTTTAGCCTTTGATTGTTAAAACTCGTAATCAAAGAATATTTCGAGTGGGAGAAGCGATTTTGTTCGCGATATTCCTCTGAAGCAGAACAATTTGTTCGAGCAGACCGTACGAGCTTTTGGCGTCTGGGTTGGAGACGCCAAGACGTCGGATGTAGTTTCTGTGCACTGTGAACCCCGGTTGATCCTCGCCTATCGATTGTATCGTACTAACGGCGTACTGGATATCCTTTTCCTGCAGAAATTCCTGAAACAGTTCAATCGAGAAACGAACATTTCGAGGGGAATTAAAATACAGGTAAGTCTATCGTTGAAAGGATAATAACCGCTGTAGAAACCATTGGCGCGTGAGCAGTTGATTTTCTGGCGTTCGAGATCTATTTTACAGTTTACAAAGAAACCATTGCGAGAAGCTATTATCATAATCTGTTGTGTTTCTGTTGTATTAATCGTCCTCGCGCGAAAATAACGGCGATACGCGTATCTCGAATAACTTTCATGCTATTTTCGTTTCATTCGTTTTTGTTATTTACAAAAAACCGTTTATTGTATTTTCGAACTGAAATTTTTAGGGAAAACATGACACCAGAGGGATATACACGGGTATACGTTGGCGGACTTAACGAGAGCATCAAAAAGGAAGATCTCCAGACAGAGTTTGAGAAGTATGGGAAGCTAAATAAAGTTTGGGTTGCTTTCAATCCACCAGGTTTTGCCTTTATCGAATTCTTAAATAACAATGAAGCAGAGCTAGCGTGTAGCAGTATGAATGGCACAGAGATTATGGGTGCCAAGTTGAGAGTGGAAATTTCACGAGGTAGAGGTCGTGGTGGAGGTAGGGGTGGTATGGGAGGATTCAGAGGAAGTCGAGGCGGTACAAATAGGGGCTACAGTTCCCCTATGACCAATCTGCTGAGTTACAGAGGAAATAATGCATACGCGGATTATGGAGGTTACTACGCAGGCAAGGGTGGCGGAAGTAGAGGTAGAGACTACTATGGAGAAGATTATATGACTAATCGTGCCGGGGGGTATGTTACTCGAGAAGGATATACGCAAGATGTCTATAATAGCGGAGAGTCCAACGCCGATTATTATACCAACAAAGGCACTGGCACATCGAGGTATCGAAGTCGTTCTCCGGCTGGTCGTGGCAGGTACTAATGATACCAGTCCTTGTAAAATGACTTTACATTACACATACACGAGTCCTGTGAAGTAAATTCACTCATTAAACAAAGACCAAACATACATAGCAACGATTAATTTGTCTCTATAATTGGTAAAAACCATCAAATAATTTTTTATTTATATTACATACGACAAGAGTTCTTTGAAAAACAGTGGATTATGTTTCTTAAATTGAAAGAGCTCTAGATAAAATATAAAATGGTATCAAACTGGATTAAAAATCCACTTGTTTCGTAAAGTTTGGCCGAAAAATATCACGAGCTGACACGTAAACGGCAAATTATATTAAGGAGTTTCTAATAATTATATGTACGAATAGTTAAGTTTTTATATATGTGTTTGGATCTGTGATGGCAAAATATACACACGTAGAAAAAAATCATTTGTTGCATGATATTGGCATAGACAATTGATGCCAAATAAATTTGATGCATGTACAGATGTATTATGCAATTAAAAACACACTCTCTGTTAACGAGAATTATCCGCCAGACGACGGCGAAAGTAATGTGACATCCTATTTTGCGCTTCCATGTTCACAGTCATCGTCATCTTCGTGAATGCACATAAAAGATCTACACTGCATTGCCAATCTGAACTGCGGGCCAATCAGCTACCCGCCCTGGTGACTACATTTCTATCCAATCTACGCAGCGACCTGTATATAGACAAGAACTACCATTGCAGATTAAGTTGTGCAATACCATTTATATAGTATAATTTAGTTCCACAGTTTGTAATCATTTTCAGAACATTACTCATTATTCATAGAGATGTGTTATTACAAACTTTATATACAATGAATGAAAGACAGATGAAACAAATTATGAAAAAAGGATTTGAATCAGCAAGCCATACGATCTTAGTCTAAAATGAACTTATACGAGTGTCTTTTGCCTTCTTTGAATTTGGGGTATTATATATTTTATAATATTAAATAAGTTTTTTTTTATATGTATTTTTTATACTTCTTTTAAGTTTCTTTTTATAAAAGAAAAGTTTGACATACCATATATATATATATATAAAAAAAATACGAGATAAAGTTCTGCAACTTACACCTCTTCTGTATCTTTTTGTTTCTTTTAACGTTAACATGTGTTCTATGGGGGTTCCAATATAATGGTCGATACTTTTATATCATCTATTACGAACGTACTTATTGTTTAACGAATAGTAATACTTTTATTTTAAAAAATGAAATAAAACGAGGAAAATTTGCGCAATTTTAACCAAATGCACACTACTGCTCGTATATACTTAATTGTGCAGCTTTGCCTTAAGAACTTTTATACACCAATGTGAACTCACGATTAAAGAGCTGCAAAATTAATTCATTACTTATGATCTGAAGTATGGCCTTGAAATATATGTGCAGAGATAGTATTGCATTTGGACATTTTTGAGCGTTTATCACTGTGGATACTCAAATGAAAAATACTGAAATTATGGTAATAATGTTTGCCATTGCTGTAAATGATATGGAATTGGAAATCTATTAAATGATTTGCTCTCACTACTGCCCGCCACCCTGCCTGCCTGCCTGCCTGCCTGTCTGTCTGCTTGCCTACTTTATTAAAGTTTACGATATTTACTGGTTTATTTTCTCGAATCAGGATAAAAAAAAATGTCGAAAATTTTTTGCCGCAATAATTATAAAGCGCGAGTGGTCGTTACAATACTGTTACAAAAATTTATATTTATTATTGGGAGATTCATTCAAAAATTTATGAAAAAATTGTAAATGACAATTTTTAAAAGATTACGTTCTATTAAAAATACAATAATTATTCGAATGTGTAGTTTTCAACAACACATGGAACTTGATACGTAAGTATTACAATATAAATTTAGAACTAAAAGGAAAAGATCATAAATGAAAGATGGTATCCTAATATTATCAATATAATTTGGTAATACATAACTAATGCGATATATATATATATATATATTCATGTTAATTATATCGTTAATATTAATGATTACTATCATAATAAATGCAGAAAATTCAGTCCATTTTATAAACTTGTGCGTTTTTAATGTTATTTTATAGAAGCTAACAAATTGGACCTTCGTTCAGTATTTTGAAATAGTGCTCTAATTAATTGTTTAACTTGAGGAGCTGTAAATTCACGCGCTAATGGTCCTTTGCCGCCTCCCCACCTAACTTCAATTTCTTTCAGTGATGCGCCAAGTACTTTAATCAATTCCAAGAACTTTTCCCACTTGCGTACATGTTGATGGATTTTCTGAGGATCCTGAAAACATAACGTTCGTCATAATTGTTTTGAAATATCATAAAAAGTTACTAATGTTATTTCAGTTTAATTTTACAGGAATAACTCGTGGAATTTCTGCAAAGGACAAGTCTTTGGCGCGACAATTATACGCATATCCGTTAATGTAATTTCTTTTTTATATAAATTAATTTTCAATAAAAAAAAATGTAGAGTGATATATCATATATTCTTATCAACATAAACTTACTGGAAATATTATTGGTGCACGTTTGACGATCATATTGAATAATGTCACCAATTCGGTTGCATCATCAGCAGGAATGTCTTCGACGGATATTACTTTTATTATTAAATCTTCAATCATGGAATTCATGATGCATCCTAAAATATTATTAAACCTTGATAATGATTTGGTTAATTAAAATGATAACGCGTAAACAAAGTTTTACCATGGAACGAAAACTGACCGACAGCTCTGCAATAAACATTAACAGGTAACACATCTAGCCAAACTGTTTTTAATAGTTCTAGTTGTCTAATGCATTGTCGCAGCGCACGCTCTGTATTGGGTTGCAACTCAGTAGTTTGACCCAGTGCCGATAAACCTTAATCGGAATAAAAATATTTATAATATGTGTTTCTAAGAATTCACAATTATCACAACATTTTTGTCAAAAAATTTATATGTTACCAACCAGACTCCTTGAGAATGTCAAAGATAATATTTCGTTGGTACTTCATATGTTCTAAGAAACACGCTGATCCGACGTTTCGTAATATCAATATTTGATCGGCGAAAGTTAAATTGTAATTTTGTATAGATGTCGGTAGCTTGTCCCTATATTCGTGAGCCAACGTAAGAAGTTGATGTGCAAGATACATACAATTGTTATGAAATACAGCTAAACGGAAGATAATATTCGCGATTAATTAAGGCATTCTTATTTTATTATAGCCTTTTACATTAAGATTCGAAATAGTCAATTTCTCACCGACTTGTTGCGGTATTGTTTCTAAAAATTTTCGATGATGTTCAGGCACCAATCCTGAATACATTTCGAAAATATTCCTGCAGGTATAAAACAATCTGATGGCGCAGGCATCTGTTTCGCATGCCTCGTCCAAAATGCTCCGTGCGAGGTCAACTGTTTCTTTCGCACTTTTGCTGAGATACAGTTAAGGCAATCATTTTTTAAGTATTTAACTTAAAATTACGGTGTTCGAAAAGTTCATGAAAGTAGGCGAAAACTTTTGGAACATGTATATTTAAAATTTTATTCGATTACTTACCTTATTTGACATCTAGGGAGTTGGAATGTATTATCACTCAGTTTCGAGCCTACTTTTATCTCGCTGTTGTATGAATCTTCTGTAAATTCGAGCACCTCCTAAAACGTTAACTAAAAAATATAATCTCTATTATTATTGCACTAGATTGCGATAGTTCGAAGAGAACTTGCCTGTGGCTCGTACATGATACAATCATGCAAATCTTTTTTCATAATGCTTCGCGCCTTTGCCAGTAAATCTTGACAAATCCTCTCGATGAACAACTTGTCGATATTTTTCGTATATTCCGAGAGGAACAGTTGATTGTTCGTAATGAAGCCTAAAAAAATCGCACGATTACAATTTTTCACATGGAACTTGATACGTAAGTATTACAATATAAATTTATAACTAAAAGGAAAAGATCATAAATGAAAGATGGTATCCTAATATTAACATTAAAAATCGGTATTAAAATGTACGTTCACAAATCTCGTACCTATTTCGACTAAAAAATATTGAAAATCATCGATCTCTTTAACAATTGGCGCGAAGTTTTTCAAATCCGTGCTGGACGTTGGAGCGATATGCGAGATGCAGTCGGCCATTAGCATCGCCGATAGTCGATCCAGTAAGTGTGGTTGTATCTGTTTCAGGAAGGTTTCGTTGTCGTATATTGCTAGATTGAAGTGTTGATGAAGAAACTTGAACAACAATTCTAAATTGTAGAACACGCTTTTGTAACTAGGCGATTTCTTTCTGTTCATTATTTCGACGGTGAAGACTTTTTCGTTGACGACGTACACGGAACATTCGTCGTTAATAATAGGGGCAATTACGTAGTTCATAAGAGTGGTCGCGAATTCGTGTAGATGACTGGAAAGGTTGTCGATATAATGTAGGCCTTGTATTAAATCGTGCATGTCATCGAAATCGTCCTTGACACTTAATGTAACAATCTTTGAGTTTTGATCTTCAATGCCAGTCCAGTGGATTCGCTCGTTTAACAGCAAAGATGCATTGGATAGAAACGACGTGTACAGATTAATGTATTCACCCTCAAGAGCTGTATAAATATCGAGATCGTGTAAATCATTTTGTGGACTGTACAATATTGTCTGCATGCGACCTAACGTTTTAGCTACATCGCCATATCGTTTCTCGTCCTGATAATTTTTTATAGACTTAATGCATTCATGTAGAGTCAAAAGTTGATTGGAGAGCTGTAACATCATGTTGGACTCTTTCAGAGCTTGCGAAAGGGTTTTTAGTTCTTTTGTGGAACCTGATAATTCTATTTTAACCTAGAATGAACGAATTGTTGTCACAAATTATATACTTGAAAATGATCACAAATACAATATATACTGTATACCTGATCATCTATTCTCTTTTGTAGTACATTCATTTCTTCTAGCAATTTTTCTCCTTTTGTCACCAGATGCTGATCTCGCGTAAGCTTCGACGTAAATGCTGTATAATTATCATCCATAAAATCCTTGATGTCATACTTTAGTCTCGTTATCTCCTTCTGTATTTCTGCTATCTTTTCGTTCAAATTAACTTTTTCGAGTTTGCCTGGTTAAAAAAATACATTGTTTTAAAAGTTTGAGTTTTATACATTCCTTACATGTGTTAATCGTATTATACGAATTTGTATAAATACCTGCTGTGATCAACACGTCAGTTAAAAACGACGTCATGTTTACCTCGAGTGAGTGTTTTGTATACTAATTTTGAGGATCACTTGATACCTTTCACGCTGAACTTAACATTAAATATTATCATTTCATAGCCAGGTAATAGTGTTCGTAGCGATCAATTATACAAGGAGAATATAACCTCCATTCCACAACAGTTTGTATCTTATCACAGTTTACTATAATCACAATTATTGTCAGTGAGCTGCGCCATAGACTATGAAATGTCAGCTGAGCAATGGATCTTCAGGTGCAATGGGTGCAACGTAATGCAATGTAACGATTGATAAAAAATATATTCTTCAGAGTCATGTATAATCTCGAAAACATCATTACAAGTACAATATTTCTACATTACTCATTGTGGAATAAGTTTTCAACATTATAACATTTACATAAAGCATATAAATAATTGGCATTATTACCCTACCTAACCTAAGCTGAAAATACTCCCGCCATCTATCGGATAAAACTAGGAACTATTTCTCTACATACTTGGGTATTTCGCCACCGATAGCGTCACTAGTAGTTATCCCACTGATTTTTTTAAAATTGAAAATATAAGCTTTAAACCAGGTCTAGCGCATAAATCAACAGTCATTGATTGATGTTTTCATGTACTTAACTTAAAATAAAGGATAATTATACGCGTATGCAAAGAAAATTAAATATGCGATGCGTGACAAAACATTCTCGCCATCTAGCGGATAAAATAAACAACTATTTCCCTACAAACTTGGGCCTTTTGCCACCGATGGCGCCACTATCGCATGTCAAAAGGAATGAATAATATTGCCACATCAGTTTAATTTGCGAATACCAAAGTTTCGATAGGAGTTTCACCCCTGTAAAACTACTCTGTAGTTCTGATAAGAGTTTCAGCTGGTTTTACATCTGTTAAAATACTCTGTGGTGTATATTAACATTTCTCAAAGTTGGAGTAAACTGGGTTGTGGTTTGGTGAATGGTGTTGTGATCAATTTTGTGGTTATTTGGACGAAAAAAATTGCTTAAAAATGGTAAATATCTTTTTTAGTTACTGTATGGTATTTTAAACGCTATATTACTTTTGTTTGTGTTTTATGAAAATGTTGAATCTATTTTTTTAGATGCAATTTATGCTATTGTTCAGTCGTCAAGGTAAGTTGCGTTTGCAAAAGTGGTATGTGGCCCATCCTGATAAATTAAAAAAAAAAATTACACGAGAATTAATTACTACAATATTGGCAAGAAAGCCCAAAATGTCAAGTTTCTTAGAATGGAAGGATGTTAAAGTTGTCTACAAAAGGTGTGCTACAATTTCACAATTGCACTTCTATATTATACAATTTTCAACAATTTTTATGTATAGTCACATTTTATTTATAGGTATGCGAGTTTATATTTCTGTTGTGCAATAGAACAGAATGACAATGAATTACTTACCTTAGAAATCATACACCGCTATGTTGAATTGTTGGACAAGTACTTTGGAAGTGTAAGTATAACCTTATTTATCAGTAATATTTTATGACCAAATATTTTTTTCATAAAAGTCATTGATAATATAAAAACATAAATTAGGTGCCATCCTTTTTGTCTTGTTTTTTGAACAATGTTTCTTTAATATGAATATTTACTTTTGTGTGTTACTAGGTATGCGAATTAGATATAATTTTCAATTTTGAAAAAGCATACTTCATCTTAGATGAATTATTGGTTGGCGGCGAAATTCAGGAGACTAGCAAAAAGAACGTGTTGAAAGCCATAGCAGCTCAGGATTTACTACAGGAGGTTAGTTATGGGGATGTACCCATTGAGTTGTAACTTGTCTTTTTTAATGACTATAATTTTTATTTGTTATTTTCTAGTAATATATCTGAATCATTTTAACATACAAGATAATAGTTTTATAGACTTTCAGTTTTAAGAAGGTCAACAGTGTATTTTACATTTTTATTGAATTTGCATAATGCTCGTTATTTTATTTATACACATGGCAGTACAGAACATGTTCGGATGTTATGGATGCATGTATGAGGCATGTCCAATTCTCAGTTGGTAGAATGTGAGTCACCAATGTCGTTCTACCAATCGAAAGACATCGCGTCTCCATGATTTCAGAACATGTTTCATATTGATGTGTGTACCTGCAAATTTGTTAAAACGATTCGCATAATATATTTAACTTTTGAGTCTATTGATCGAGAGGTACATATAAAAAGTACCAAAATCTTTTTGTATGTGTAGCATGTTTGTAGCCTGTTTATTCTGGGTAGAATAATATCAATAATGCGGTGTTAAAGGAATAACATCTTTTATATTCAATCACCTTATTAAGTTTAATGCATAATTGATAATGTATTATTACATACATAGGTTTATATACAATTAATTTTATGTCCAAGAAAGTTTTAAGATAAGGAACATTTTAAGGTTATGAATGAATCACTTACAACAGTAGCTTTCCAACAGTAGTAGTTCGAAAAGTATTTAAAGAAAGGACTGTTTGTTAAACAGTATTATGACAATATATAACATATATTTTCAATATAATCATAGTCACCGCATTATTCCAATGTCTGGCGAAAATGGGTTATGACATTTTGATGTCTATTAACAATGTAATATCTACAGTGCATGATGGAATGTAACACTTTTAAGTCAAAATTTTGTAATAGCTATATGTTATTTTCTCCTTTGATTTCATATTTGTTGTTCGTAAATTTTACGTGTTATATGTATATATGTATGTTTTATATTCTGAAACTATTTTATATTTTCATATTTTTTTTTTTTAAATATTTAAAATTCATATTAACATTTAGTTTCAGTTGTACAAAGATGATGATTACTGTTGTAATGCTTGATATAACAATTTGTATTATAAATCCAACTATAGATATAAATAATACGTATATACAGTGATTAGTAATATCTTTTATCATTGCTAATCATAATTTATTATCCTTTCAATATAATTAGACCGTGAATTATTAATATATATATACACAAACATAAAATATTATGTAGTCAGGAAAGCATGAAAAGTGACTGCTCATTCTTTCCAGTGATATTAAGCGTAACATCTACACAAACAGACAAATGTAGATACAATCCATATTTAAAAATATTGTAAACTGTTATTTTTAACTTGTAGCTAATGCTATGTGCATAGAACGCTTATATGCTTATTCTTTTGTTAATGTAAGTGGGCTTACATGTGTTACAAATTTTTATTCATAATGTATGCAACAGCATATCTGTAGTGGCAAAATTAAATCCACATAAACTGTTGTTCTAGTGTATTGACGTTAATTTAATGACAATATAAAGTTAGTTCCACTTACAGTTCCTTTACAATTTACATAATTTAGACCAATTAATTACATCACATGTTTAAGTAATAATTTTCATTTTTCTATTTTAATATCTAACATGAGCCACTTCATTAGAATCTATAAAACTAATAAAAATATAAAAATATAAAAATATAAAAATATAAAAATATAAAAATATAAAAATATAAAAATATAAAAATATAAAAATATAAAAATATAAAAATATAAAAATATAAAAATATAAAAATATAAACGTTTATTGAGTACAGAAAATTTAGTTTGAATAGTCAGTAATATAAGTAGACCCACTTTTTTCAGTTCCTCTGACGAGTTGTTTTACAAATATTTTAATTTCACAATAACAAGTGAGATTATTTTTTTTTTCACAAATTTAATGATATTATTATATATGGTAAAAGGTCCATAATAAATACAATGATTCCATATATAATATTCATAAACCATATGTTTATTTGTTAAGGGTAGAATTGCAATTTAAATGTTAGTATCTTTTTTATTGAAAGTTATATTAGATAAATATGCTATAGAAATGCTGTTGCTTGTAAGTAGTTGAAATGTATGTATATATTTTCAAGTGACAATAAATATTAATCATTATCAATTATACTGACAGCATAATTTTATATAATGTTATCAATCGTGTTCCACAAAGTACTTTAAATAATAGTTACAATAATAAGATTCTATGATACAAAAGTATACTTATATATTTGTTGTTTTTGATGTATACTCCAATTGCATGGAAGTAATATTTTCATAAACCTACAGTACTTATCTGTCTTATTTTTTTATAAGACATATTTTATTGTAAGGAGTACAACCAAACAATGTTTTTTCCTGAAGCTAATTTTTTAGTCATGTTTTGTTAGGTTATTATTATGTTAAATTATTATATATTTATATATAATCTTATGAAAGTTTTATTTAGACAATGTTCAATGTTTGTAGAAACATGTTGTAACATTTTGTGATTACTTATTTGTGAAATATATAGAGAATACATTTAGAATACATTATATCTGTGTTAAATTATTATATTGTATGATATATTTTAAATTAGGAAATATATTTACACTCTTTCTACAACACAAATGTTATAAAAAAATATTTGTAAGATACTTATAGTTATACTTTTACCATTAGAAAATTGTTAGTTAGGAAAAAGATTCTAATAGTAAGATATCAATAGTACAAGATACATGTTAAAAGAAAAGACAGTATAAATATTATCATTAGCATTAAACCATATGTTTAGTTGGTCAACACTTTTTTTGTTGTTGGTTTTTATTCGTTTAATTTTGTTCTAGTATCTGTTCACACAGGATGAGAAGGTATCTTGTATAATACATTTTTAATGCAACTTTTATTTCATAAAATCTAACTCTTCTACAACATATATAATAGTCAGATTTAGCTCAACATTAATGTTCCATAACTAAGGACATATCTAGAAATACACTAAAGATTAGTCAGAATATTTGTTTGTTTGTGGAAGGATGAAGCTGTGGAAGGTGCTCTACGGGAGATAGGGCTTTTGTAGGTGCAGCATTCTTGCATGCCCTTCATGGCCAATCAGACAACCCACATGAATCAAGACCTGGAGCAGGCTCACCCGCTGCATGATGCCATCATACGTCTCTACTTTTTCTATAGTTACTGAGCATCAATTTTTTACTTACCATTGAGAACCCTTAAAAATCTAGTATAAAAACTTTACTATATTTTTATATAGGCAATTGATATCACTCGTATATACAAAGAAAGTAATATATATATATATATATATATATATATATATACAAAATTAGCTCATAGAAAATCCTCTTAGTAATATTATTTTTTCTCATTTTATTACTGAGTAGGTATAGCTACAATATAGTTTAGCCCCGTACTATGGCAATAAAGTTATGTGTATTTAGAGAACCATTATTTATCTGTGAATACAAGACACAAAAATATTTACATAGCGTTTTTTCACAGTTTTTTAATTGCATAAGAAATTCTTTCTTTGCATTTTGTATAGTTTTCTTTGTATTCGTATATTTGAACATATTTATTTTAGTATAAATTAGACATGACATTCGAAGGTATCACTTTTGTATGTGTGTATGTGTATATACATAAGCGGTGTCAATTTTTAATGTTATAATTCTAACACGGTAATAATACCTATAATAAATGTATACAAAGAAATTTTCACGTAATTGTACACAGAATTATATATCACCTTTTCCATGTAATTAACCCAGTCTATGTATTTATTTTTATTGTATCTGCCCTCTAAGGTATTAATAAGATACTTTTTCGATCGTTTTCACCTATAATAAAAGTATCACTAGAACTTTTAATTATTCATTAAAGTTGGTCTATTGTATGATATGCACACCTGTTTAACAATAAGTCCAGGGACATTCTGTAGCATGCAACACAGGCATTTCTATGATTGATGCTTAAGCATTTCAAACGAGGCGATAAATGAATACATGCTTTGTGCAGCTTTGTGTATCCATACAAGTATACATATACTCAGTTATATGAAAAGGGTTCAGTTCACCATTTGAAGCTGCATCACGGAGGTTACTTAATTACGAAGTAGGTACGTGTATACTTATATATTTTCATTACTGTATATTTGAATTATATGATAAACTGCAGCATCAAAGAAATTGATCCCTCTTCATATACTTATGTATACTGTTTTTGTACGATACATTTTAATTTAACGGTACCATTAATGTGTTTCAGGAGGAAACTCCACAGGGATTCTTCGAGGACCACGGTTTGGGATAATACTTTCTAGACAATATATCGGACTTAACGTAAGTGGTTCTTGTGTCACAACTCCAACATTCCAGAATTACATTTACTATAAACTATGTTGACTATAGTTAAGAGTATAGTACTGCACAGATCTTAATAAATAAGGATTAGTTTTTCATATTAAATTTATGCTTATATACAATGACCAGAAATGGAATTTTATTATGCTGTTCTCTCTCAATAACGGGGTTGAAATGGATACCACGAGAATAAATAATTATAACTACTTTTTGAAAACCAATGAAATTTAGTATTTCGTACATACCGAAGTATAGATGCTTCTTCACATTGTTGAAATACCAGCAGTACTATGCTACATATATACTACATGTTTTTCCATGATAACGTTATTTAACCCTCTGTATATCAAAATGCCAGTGAATTTGTTGTAACTAATTCTAGTATTTATATTCCAGTCTCGTATATTTTAATCGCAGTTACCTTTGCATTTTAAGGATTAAACTATTTACTGTTAAACATTGTACGTACAATACTTCAAATAATATTGCAATAAGAACAATAATATTATGATGCAATATAATTTTTAAGCAACATAATCCTCAACTATACAATAGCGTTTTGTAATATGAATGAATAAACCAGAATCACAACTGTATACTGCACCATAAATTTTTGTCGAAATAATTAAGAATTTAAAAATTAGTCGTACATTAAAGTTGATGCATAAAGGGTTAAATAATGAATGTTCGATAATATTATTATATACATATGTAAGGTGCTTATTGAATTTTCACTTACACTTAGTTACTTTGTTAAACCAAACTACATATAAGTATTACAAAACTTACCGCATTTAATTAATCGTTAATCACTAGTTATATTTTTACATCTTGTGTATAAATAGTTATTAGTCACCTCAAGATTAACATTTTTACGCGTATTGCTCAAAAGCAACTGTATCATACAAATACAAGCGAACTAAAATTAAAAGAAGTATAAAACATTTCTCAATTAGAAATGAATCAGATAATAATAATTGCATTAAAATTTTATATGAACAAAATCAATTGTAATATTAGTAGACTGATTAAAATTCGAAGGATCCATTTTCTATTAACTGCAGTTTGGGACGCTTCCGACAATTGTTAGAATACTTTGTTGTAATAAAGAACAAACTGGAAAATACCACTGTTAAATTATGATTCTTGTTAAGAGATACGTAAAAAGTAGTAAAAAATTTTAAGAATTATATCTATAATTCTTTTATACTCTATATTTCTTGATTTCAATGTTCTGCAAACAGTTCATTTTAAAAGGGTGTAAAAACACACACAGAATGATTGAGCTATTGAAAAAAGGAGTAGTGCAAGTCATACTAATAAAGATGACTTAATTTTTCAACTCACTTATAGAAAATTTTCCCAAACGATTATATGAATGTTTTATTCGACTGTTTATATATTGGAGATATCTATCGTTGATACTAGTTTCGATAAAATAATACCTAAAAATATTCCAACGCAGTTTGTTACAGAAATATCCATGTTCCTGTTAATTATCATTATCATAGCAAAGTATTTTTGCGAGTTTTGATCGCGCTAATCATTCCTATCCATTGTGAAGAAAAGATGAAAACGATATTAGAGGAAATTTGCATGACAATAAGTTTAAACAGTGTTGAATGTTCGTTCATAGTATTGATACAACTAACGCAAGAGCATGTGTTATACATATCTGAATATATATTCGCAATCCACTTGTTTTATAGGATATTTTAAACGTAAATATGTAAGTTGTTACTGATAGTTTATTTCTGACTTTTTAATATTACGAAGAAATTGATCAGTTTCTGATTTTCTACCGCTTTGTATCTAAGGGAGGTTCCTTGAACGACCATTTTTTTTGTTTATAATCGAAATTACGAAATATTATTGAAAATTCTACGTACTTTTTTGAACTGTCGTTGATTGCAAAAGTACGTTTTTATAGTCTGAAAATATTTGCAGTATTCTGTAGAATTTCTAGGCAATATGCAAATTTGTAAATTGAATTTAGAGTCTTGGAATTAAAATTAAGAAAAGGGATGAAGATTTAATGTTTCATTTGGTTATTTTCTAATAAAAGTACATGTCAATTCAAACTGATGTGAGATGTAAAAGGAATTTAATTTGTAACTTATAACAGTCTCGTAAGGAAATAATTAACCAGATAAAGCATATTGCCGAGAGATTATACTTGGATTTCATTTTAGGTAAAATGGCTATGTTTAGATAAAGTATCTTGTGGACTTTATCCACTTTTATATACGATGTACTATTATTATTATATGGTACACCAAACCTGTGCATTTACAAAACAACGTTATATCATTTCAGCCGGTACGAAGTCATCGTTTCTTATCTCGAATAAATCGATATTTTTGTTATTTTCGAATAAAATTAAAATTTAAAAAAAAATTGAAACATTGCTTCAAATGTTTATTTCCTATTTCAGATCAAATTTGCCCAGGTTTGCGAAATGCCATAGCGTTTACTATCTTCTTATTAATTTAATCCTTATCTCTGAAATATCTTCTCGATAATGTTATGTTGTTCTTTCATGCAATCAAAATTAGCAATTAAGTGCCCGAGTCTGTTAGAACCTGTCGTACCAGGTTATTAAACAGGATTAAGAACAATACCAATGTTATACCATATGAACGCGATAAGTATATGAATGTTGTATTGAAAAGACGATGCTTTGTGCTCCGTCCATAATAAACTGTGTAATTCAAAATGACATTTTTGTAAATATCATTTGTCCTTCTGTCCATCTTGAATGGTTTCCTCGTGTGAATTGTAAAGTGTTCGACGTAAGTATAATTTAATTTATCAGAAGAGTAGATTTTACATCTGACCAAGATCAAAGCAATTTAATCTTTTATTCAATTATATTTGAAAAGAAATTATTCCCAGATCGATATCATTACGATCTACTTTAAGTTAAAGTCAAGTATTCTCTAAAAAATGTTTTCGAGTGCTTTTCCTAAGTAGCTTTTACCAACGAAGACGATAGTTTCCTTTAATATTTACGCTTGGCGACACACTTGCAGGCATGATTAATCGATACAGGTCTCCTATATGTTTAATTTTATAAACTAAGTTACTGCCGTCTGGACGCGCATTAAACCGCTGAATGAAGCGAACGAACACATCACGAACGTACGAATGCGTTTCCTCGTCCACTTCCGGCATTGAAAAATCCTATACACCGCGGCTGTCGAGATTTTCATCATAAACGTCCACGGTGGGCATTGTGAATTATACGTATTTCAAGGATTCATACAAGCCCATGGGATAACAATAGTGTCGTGTGTAACAATGTTGCATTATTTTGAAACGTTGATTTAAATCGAAGAAGTTAATGAAAGGGAAGAGTTGGCGCGTCCTCCGTTTTTCTGGGGTAGCTAATTTCAAAATGTATGAACCGAGTTGCTCATCGTACGATGAGAGAATCACGATTGTATGTGTTTCTATTTAAATGATTAAGACTTTAGACATTTTGAAAATGGAATAATTCTCATTATTAATACTAAAAACTAATAAGCAACACCGTATATTTTATGCAGTTTTATGCACGTCAACGAAATAATGTTTCTTTCAAAAGATATCGATCCTAAAATTTTACGCTATTATTGTCAAGCGAAAACGTAAAAAGGAGCTGCGCAATACACGTGATCGTCGAGAAAAATATTCGGAGATCGAGGCATGTTTTAATTTTCAAACATTCTACAATTGAACAGAATATTAAAATTAAATGAAAAATAATTTTTCAGATGGTTACTACAGTTTTCATTGAATGTTCGAATGAATATATTCTAAAGTTGAATTTACAAAATGGCCAGAAGCTCGCAAATGTTGAATCCACCTTTGGATCGATAATGAACTCTGAAAAGCGAAAAATAGCAGGAAGTTCTGGACGCCTGCCTGATCTCGTATCTCGAGGATCACAATGACGGGCTGTTCATCAAAACAACATGCAAATTCATGTCAGAAACGATGAAATCAGGGATAACACGATCTCGCTGGGACCATGCCAGAATATTGAAACTCAAAGCTTCCTTTTATTATATTTAATTACGTTGAACAATCCTTCCCTGTCGAATGAACTCATCGTTTCAGCTGAAAATCGAAATGGCGGACTCAAATCTTTCATAGCTGATGAGACACGTACATCTCAATAGTCTAGGGTAGGTCATTTTTGTCCGTTTATTTTATAATTAGGAATTAATGATAAAGCTGTGCAAAATAGTGCAAGTATGATACTTAAATAATAGAATAATTTTAAAAATATATTCGATATAAGGACGAAATCGAAAGAATTGATCTTGGAGCGTTTTCTCATCGATCAAACCTAATGCTCGATTTTGATATGCTTCCGATATAATTACTCGGTCATTTCGAAAGATATTCCAGTACCAAGAATACCATCAAAATAATCTATTTTTCTAGCCAGAAAAAGAAGGTGTACACTCTGTCGATCGAGTACCGGGATTTATTATTATAACGAAGAAGTAAACGCGAAGAAAGTCGATATCCACCCAGTCTGGCGTTTTCCCCGAGATAAGGTTGTCCGGCGAGCGATTCGACGCGAAATGGCTGGTGCACGCATGAAACGTAAACGAAACGCGTTGCGCGTGAGGAACGCTGCGGGGTCGCGTCGATGCGCGCGACGGAGCTCGACGGTGTCGTTGGTTTGACGTCGTCGAAGCGAGTCGACGCGAAACGGCCTCGAGATCTCCGCTTGCGTGCGTCTCGATTAATTTCGGCTGGCACCGTGGACGTCGTTCTTCTCGTCGCTCCCAAGCTTGGCTACGCGAAACGAGTCAGTCGATACTCCTGGCCAGAGTGGTCGGCGTGTACGAAAACGGAAGCTGAAAGGAAAACGTGTGCAGGGTCTCTGGAAGGCACAGTGGGGCGGAGCGGCACCGTCGTTGCGCTCGAACTGGGCGCTCCGAGACTACGGGAGGTCGCGACGCTGCGCGCAGCGTTCCGACGTCGCTGACGGAGGCGATGGTACCGGACTATCGCGTCCCAGGGCCCTGTTCTTCGTTACTAATTGGACGCTGCCAAAGTTGCCAAGCATGTGACTACTTGGACGCTACCACAGTGCTGTAAATGTTCGAGACCATGACAACCTGTGCATCGAACGAACTAAAGAATCTGTGTACGCAGTAGTTGACCTAATTTCCTTATCCTTTCCGAAGGAAAGCAGAATTTGAGCAATCGTAGGTGAAAACAGGGGAGGATCTGGGAAAAGTGGAGCGTCGAGGGGGGCTAGGACCGGGGGTGGCTCCGTCCCTGGACGTCGGTGGTGACGAAGGGGCTGCTGCCAGTGGGATCAGTCGGCGCCCTGGTCTTCTCCGTGTACATCAGACTCTCCTATTCTCAACGATGTGAGCATTTCGACTGTACCCAGTGCAGATGTTGAAAGCTCTCGCGACCATGTCGACGCGGGTATCCGACCAACTGAAAAATTTCCATACGCGGCTGAACGCAAAGTCTCGCGTGACCTGACCTAGTTCTCCAGCCTGTGGCTTTCCACGGAGCGAAGTAACGCGGAGGAAAATAGGATCCGAGAGCTGGTAGACGAACGGTAACGGAGGGAAGAGGATCTGTGGAGAAGCCGAGGGACCCTCGAGGGGCTCCCTCGTGTACGCCCCCTCGGCTGGCCCGTGCATGATTCCGGCACTGGACGTCGGTGGTGACGAAGGGGCTGATGTCAGTGCGGCCACTCGGCGCCCGCTCCGTGGCTCGGATGCGCGAACGCGACACCCGCATCGTCGTACCGCGAGTGAAGCTCCCGACGGAGGCGGAGGCGGCAGTAGCAGCGGCCGATGACGGTGATGGTCAGCCGCGATACAGTGGTGACTGGTGACTGGCGTACGATTATACGTAAAATCGGTCTCGCGTACGGTAACGTGCCGGTCGGTCGGTCCTGGGGGCGGCAGCTTTGGGAATAATGCGCGTTAGGCACGTTCCACGGCGACGAGGACGACGGTACGACGCGAGGGACCCGAGCAGCCAGCCGCGGGTGCAGCTGCAGCTACGCAATTATGTACGCGTACGGTTTCGAGATCACGTAGTGGCTGCCGTGTAATTATGTTGTCATCGACGCGCGGCGCGCCCTGTGTAGCTTCACGGTGAAAATCTGGCGTGAGCGGTGCCGCGGTGGAACGGGGAACATGGCGTCGGTCTCGGCTGAGACTCCAGCCAGCCACGGGCACAGCTTCAGCAAGAAGACGTTTCACAAGCCGACGTACTGCCATGGCTGCACCGACATGCTGTGGGGCCTCATACAGCAGGGGTACATCTGCGAAGGTAGGCACCACCCCGCCCTCCCCTGACCTCCCTGCTTTAACTCTTATCGGGTGCGCGTCTAGGTAGTCCCGAGACGCGCCTCGATCTCTCTCTAGGACCTACATGATGTCGCCGACAGACGATGGGATATGGAAAATCCCTTGGGAGAATATACAAGATTACAATTCCTTCCTCGAGAACGTGGTATATCTGTGTCTATGTTAGCTCAATAGTTGTGTTTTGGGAAGGATCTACCTATCTGTACATGGCTCGATAGTTATTATTTAATGGGTCTCGCCTAACCGAGGAAGCTCTCGTTCTCCGGACATTCTGCCCAGTTAAGCTGCCCGAGACCTGCGCATTGATCCCAGAATTTTTTAAACGATCGCGTTCCCTGTATCATGACCAAGTCCCTTGGTTTTTCAATCAAACTTGCGAAATGTTTGCGAATTCTTCCATGGTTCCTTTAGATCCATTCACGTCTCGAGGTGGTCGGAGAATAGGTGGCCGGGGTGACCTGGCCAGTCCCCGGAACGCCGAGTTTTCACGGAAAAACCGCAAGGCGGAAGGACCGATCGATATGAGCGCGTTCGGTAACGAAATCGAATACGCGGCGCATTGCCACCCAGAAGTGTGCCCGTCCCGCCTTTTCACGGGCTCCGAAACCTTGGTCGGCGTGCGAAGTTGAAACTGGCTGACCTCCAGCAATGATGAATGGCAAGTGCCCATTCATCGTATGTACGGAGGGTAGCACATTCACGTAGAAGCCGCTGGACGCTCGTTCCGCGATGGAACCGCCTTTGGCTCTCGTTCGGTGACACTTGTGGAGGATCAATCGTCCGTGAAACCATTCGCGGTGTTGGAATCGGGTTTCACGGCTTGGAGGAAGAACGGGAGGGACGCTCTCGCGCCGATATGCTCTCAGAGATTGAAAACCAAATTTGGCTCGAAGACCCGAATTAATTAAAAAAAAAGAAACTCGGAGGTCAGTTTGGACCGAAGCAATGGAAGTTGAATCGTTTTAGATTACAAGTCCTAACTGATTCAACTTTGAAATGAAGTTTAGAGCTCAACAATTCTGGTAGACGAATCTTAAACTCGATATTAAGAGTAAAATCCGGAATCGAAAGATTCCAAGATTCCAGGAATTTTTTTTAATCGTGCACCTTCCCAGGCACCACCATGCGATGAATGCTCGTCCTGGAGGATTTTAATTGCGTCCTCGTTGACGAAGATTCTCGGGTGGTCCAAAGCCCACCATCTTTGGAGCGAGAGATAACGGGGCGCTACATTTCCCACCCCGTTGCCATTTGCGCACACTCCTGCTTGAGTTGCTACTTTACCCCTTGCAGGATGGGGCGAAATCGAATAGGGACGAAGAGAATGCCGACAACGGTGTCCTCGTCGTCACCTCTTAACCTCTTGGTCGTTCTCGAGGCATCGCATTGAACAATGTCCAGGAGGATCCGCCTTTGGGACACTGGGTGGCATCGGGAATTCCAACGGACTCAACAGTTGAGGGAAATCGAGCTGGCGCGCGACGGTTCTAGGCGAGGGCGCGCGCATCGTGGCTTTTCACAAGCATTGATCGTGAGGGTAGAGAGGAGGGGGACAATGTTGGGGGGTAGCTGTTACACTTTGGAGTGAACGGGAGGAAGGGGCTTAGCGAGAGGGTTAGCTTGAAACGCGAGGTGGGGGCGTGTAGGGGACAGAGAGCTCGTTGATGAGCGGAGGCCGTAAAGGATAAGCATCCGTGAATACTTCCCGAACTTTGTATTGTTTAATCGAACAATCGGCTCGATTCATGAGTTTGCCCCGAGATCCCGGTGTTTAGGCGTCTGGGAGCGACTTTGGCCGCGACGCGCGACGCGCGACGGGGGCACGTTTAAATTCGGAATCGATTGATTTGCCCACAGTTAATCGCTCGTACGCATTCTGTTTTTTCAGTGGGCAACGGAGCTTGATCAAATTCAGAGATGGAATGCATCGAATTGCTATTTATTATAGATGTTATTACAGAAAGAAACCGTAATAGTTGGTAAAATAAAGTATTTTTGGGGTAAGTTTGACTACTCGTTCGTATGTAACGAGTGACACTGAACAGCCCTTCGAATTGACCCGACTAAAATTAGTTTTTGTTGTAACTGATTAAAAGTATTTGTTTTTTATATTTATACTTCATAATACTTTTAATTTAACACTAAATCTTCTGTAAACTTTTGTATACAATTCGTATAGGCAATACAATGAATTATAATACAATTTGAAAAGAATATCTTTAAGAACCGTGGCTAAATCTTGCAGCAAAATAAATTCAAAATATTTCCCAAGTAAAACCCCCACTATTCTCTACTCACAGAACTTAAAGAAACAAACCTCGAGATACGGTTTCCTGACCTGGGAAGATAATACAATCCCAAGACGATTCTTCAAGGCAGGTATCGATATGAAGGTCTGTTGGACTCCTGTAAAAAGCGATTGGAAGTGTCCAATGGCACAGCTTCGAAAGGGAACAATGTGCCCAGAGCGCTGAGAATCGTCTATCTGGAATACGTAGACCACGCAAAGCTTATCGATGTGCTCGATACGAGCACGCCAACGCCATCGTGGCTCTCGATTCCTAGAATCCGCATGCACGCTGAAACGTCGCTCTTCCATGGAAAAGCTGGTCTCTATGTTGATCAATGATACACTTTGACGTTATTTTCCTCGAGCCTCGTCCTTTTCCCTATCGTGATGTACGACGACAAAAAATTGACTGACCATGTGCTCCGAGCAAATTCGCAAACAAAATACGAAGCCCCGTCGGTCGACGCCGCCGCCGTCACGACGAGATTGCACGAATATTCGGAATATTTCTAGACAGGATATCTTAATTTTAGCTTTCGCGGGATTTTGAGGCGCGATCGATCCCGAACGACGATTCCACGGATCCCTATAGATCTTTGGATTACTGCGCGTTACAAATCGCGGTTGTTCGTTTGCGTAGAATCGTTGAAATAATTAGAAATACTAGAGGCTAATCTGTATAATAAGGGAGGAAAGTTGAAGACGATTAATTGCAACGAAATTTTGTTTTACTCAAAGTCGAAATGAAATAAAACAACGTATGCAATGATGTGAAATTTTTTGAACTCTGAAAGATCAACGACAATTTTCTTTTGCAAATTGGACTCTACAAGGATATTCGCGAGAATTCATATTTCCGTCGGGTCGTTCAACTTATCAATAGTCATTCGCCTCGTGACGCCAATCAGAAATTTATGAAAAAGCTTATGATGAAAACTGTGGAATAACAGAACGCGTCTTCAAGGCTGGCTTTATTTTTAGCAACCCGGAAATATAGCGGAGGCAGCGGGACTTGTGTTGTTCTACCTGTTTCGATAATTGCTAAAAGTGGATGTAACGATAAAATTTCAAATTTCACAATTGCGTGGACAATTTGCATAGAAATACCAAATTGAAAAAACAACGTGGTCGATCTCAAGTATAAAATTATTTAAACGATTCAACTACAGAGGAACCTTAAAGATGTCCTGGATAATAAATATTGCGAAAATTACTTTACCGTTTCTCGATGCACGACGTTCTTCATTTTATTTTCTCGAGCACAAATAAGCAGGGCTGTTCAGCTACTCACCCTCGTAGGGTATTAAAGGCAGGAAGGGTCGGGTCAATATCTCGGTTACTATCGATTCTATCGACAATTTGTATACGATAAAAAGGTTTCCAATTTTAACTTGCAGCAATTTTTGTTGCATGCCTGGTAAACGCACGGTAAGCAAAATATTCTGCAATTTATGCGTTTTACTAACGAAGACATTATTTCTAAAAAATGAAACGCGATTATAAGAAATATTCACAGGTAAATAATGCTAACTTTTCATCTTCATTCATTTTCCCCTCTGTATCGAAGAATATTTTTACCTATCAAATAAAAATTCCGTTTATGGGAATAATTGTGGGTCTTGGGTGACCCACGGAGCAATGGAAGAAGGACAAAGACCGAGTCTTCGATTATTTTGTTATCTCTCGATTCCGCCCAAGTATTGTGTTATGAACGTATGGAACGTACACACTTTTCCCGAATGCATTCGACGGCTCGTTATTGTCGAGAGAAGATAACAAACAGATCGTAAACTCCACAATTGAGTGCGAATTCTAAAAGCTAGGCGTTGCATTGCGAACTGATGCTGGACTTGAGTCGAAAACTTTGAGAGGGACTAACTACAATATATTGCTCTATTCGATGTAATAGACAGATACGTTGCTCTAAATAATTAGAGAAACTCGTCAACGAAGACTGAATCATACCAGATTCTATACTAAATAAAAAACGAAAAGAACAGTCAATTTTGAACGCTGTTAAAGTATTTGATTAGGTTTGATCATCTTCGATTAATAAGTGAAGAGACGAATGTTAATTCAGGTGAGAACGCAGGCTGAGTTTAGCTATTTTCAGTCCATCGCGTAAAATGTCGGCCTACATAATTATTCTGTAATTTACAAAGCCGAACGACGATGCAACGGCATTACTCCAGCGTAGCTAAGCGTTCTTATTATAAAGTTACATTTTCCGATCGGCCCCGTGTAACAGTACGCTTAATGGAATATCGATACGAACCAATATATGTTCTAAAAGGTTTTGCAACTTATATCTGCTATTAATATTAGTGGAAACTAGAGGGTTCGTAAATAACGTGTTAAGCGTCAATAAATCGATATCTGCGTCAGAAATAACAGTAAAGGAAAACTAATGATAAATTTAATATTATCTCTGAAATGTTTTACCGCACAATATATTCTTCGACTGCAAAATGTTTGAATGGAGTTTAAATAAATTTTAAAATTGGGAATAAAATCGTTCGCTCTTATTTACCATTGCAGTGCATTGTATTCGCCCATGTGCAACAGTTTGGCATACTTATGCGATTAGTCTTTATTGGACTTAGGAGCAGCGAAGGGTTTCACGCTCTGATTCATGAGCTTAAAATAAGTATAGAAAACCTTTTCTTTCAACCTAGCTAAATTAACGTACACTGGATTTTATTCAACAGTTTATCACGTTTTGCAAAGGGTACCTAGGGATGGGCACCTCCATGCAAGCTGGAGGTCTCCTCTTTTTTGAAATTCGTAGCAGCCCTCGATTAATGGAGAAAACTGACGACGTTAGTTCCCGCATGTATCGAGATTCGTGCAGAGATAAAAGTAACCAATTCAATAAAGAGCTCTACTTACACAGTACACCTCCACGATCTATAGTTACTTGCTACCTGTTACGTCCACCTCCAACTTCACTCGTTCCTAAGTGACTATCCCTTCCACTTGTCAGCACAATACAAAGAATGAGGTTCTCACCCTGTCATCGAGCTTGCATCTATCGAGGTTTCCCCAAAAGATCTCCATTCAAAACAAATGGACTTGAATTTTCTTCTGAGTGGATCACAGAAACACCTGTGCATTTTGGTTTCGATATTGTCCTCGTTAATAATTTGAATTTAATGTATCTAATTAATCCAATGATATCAAATGAATTTGATTAAAATTTACATTTCCGACGATTCTCGTTGCAGTTTGTAACTTCGTGGTGCACGACCGCTGTCTCAAGGCCGTCGTCTCTCCCTGCTCCAGCATCGCGGCAAGCCTCATTAAGGTAGGAATACACTTGCTTTCTGTTCTTGGCCCTTTTGTGCGACTGGAGATGAACGAATTCTACCCAGCGACCTATATTTACGCACTGGTGAGAATACACTTGCCACATAGCGTCGTGGCTCTGTTCAAGCCTTGCTACACAATGAATTCGAGATCGTAGCGATGATGCTTCCATAAATCTTGCCCTTTTCAAATCTTGATTGCAATCGTATCCTGTCTGTACAAACACGATAGTAAGAATGAACAAGTGTCGCGTTCGACGATGAATCAGTCGAAGAATGAACTGGTGCACCTTTTATTGTTGCAGAACCCGGTTGCACACTGTTGGTCCGAACAGGTACATCATAGAAGAAAATTCTGCAACGTCTGTCGCAAACGGCTCGATGATAGTTTATCCATACATTGTGAAAGTAAGTGCAAGCTAGAAAATTACTTACTAATAAAACGAAAGAAACTTTTAGAGAATCGATGCTGATGCGCGGCCATTTTGGTTCCAGTATGCGAATACTTCGTGCACACGGAGTGCCAGGATTTTGCCGTGGCAGATTGCAAGGAGAACGCCACGTACTTGCCTGGGAAGGACTTGGCGCAGGTAAAACACACTCATCACTGGCGAGAAGGCAATCTTCCCAGCAGTTCGAAATGTGCTGTCTGCAAGAAAAACTGTTTTTCTGCCGAGTGCCTTTCCGGGTTTCGTTGCGAGTGGTGCGGCATGACGGTAATACTACTCTCCAAAGTATAACATAATCCTCCCTTCACCTAACACGAAGATGACCATTGCATTTAAAGTTTCTAAATATAATTAAAAACAAAGAACAAAAGGTAATAATAATAATAATAATAATAATAATAATAAATGAAATCTCCAATAAAAAGATTGAAAAACCCTTTGCATTTCCAAGAAATGCTCAGCTTTTTCATATCTCTCGAACATTTTCTCTCGGCAATATTTCATCTATTTCTCGCTAACGTCGCTAACAGTTTGCTTCGCTCTCGTATGATTGCAGTTACACTCTTACTGTCATAAAAATATCCCGCAAGAATGCACCTTTGGGAACTTGGAACCAATCTACTTACCACCGCATGCAGTCAGTATTCCACGTACGGAGGTTCCCATGGAAGCGATCATCGGAGTACAAGTACGTCGAAAAGAAGTCCTGGCGCGTGAGTATTCCTGCCGTAAGTGTCTATTGTCCAAATAAACACCTAAACCGTCGATCAGGGAATGCGTAACACGTGACCGGATACGCCAAGTAGTGGAATGAACTTTCGTTTCGCATACGTGTACGTATATTGTAAATATACGGGGTGTGTCAGCCGAGATCGGAATGGCAGATGTCTCCGGACGCCTTTCGGTGAAAAACGTTCGATAAGGGAAAAATTTAACCCCAAGGGATTCATACCAGAAGTCGTTTCTTTTTTTTAAGTATTCATTGGTTGATTTTATTTTTCTAACGAGACCTGTGTTTCAATGTAAATAAAACGTTGCATGATGATTTTATTGAACAGTTTGAAAATGGGGCATGTTTGAAGTTGAATGCAAGGTTTTTAAAGTTTCTTTTTTAATCGAAAATAGAAAATAGAAATAAACTGCAAAGTCTGGTAGAGAAAACATAACGAGCTCGTGAAACTCGTGTTTGTTTTGATGAATCACTGCATACTTTTAAACTTTGACACAAATATTTTAGCACGCCACGTTTGATCTTTTTCTCTGTCGGGAGAAAAAATAGATTCGCTCTTCCATCTCCCAATGACAATTTCAAACATGTTCCGTTTGCGAGATTTTTCAACGACATCCTCTAACACGTGTAGAAATCAATCATTTTCCTAACCAATTCTTAATATCTTCAGAATTCAAATGGTCTTTCGATCGTGCACAAATTCAAAATCTAATCTCGAAGTATGATATTAAACACATTGAACTCAGATAACAAATAATGGCTCCATTCAAGTGTTTCGACTGTCATAGACGATACTCGGTGCTTAAATATTCTTTAACCGAGTTCTTTGAGAAATTGTCACTTTTGATGCACAATTTTCAGAGGAAACAAACACCGTCATACGAAGATCACATTTTACTCGGTGCATAAAAAAGAACCCCTATTCTCATAGCAAACTATTTTAGACTTAGATAGAATAATCACGTTCTACATGTTTCTCATATGCGATTAAAAGTTTTTGTTTACCTAATTTCACGCAATATTCACTATTGTCTCTTCTTTTCTTCCAATCGATAATCTCTACATGAACTTGTTAAAAATTAATACTCGAGTGTGGCTGGAAAGAAATTCTACGCGCACGATAATGATTGTTATCTTATAATATCGCGAGAAAACGAGAGAACGAATCACATATACGTAGAATGCGTTCCATATACAGTGTTACATGCTCTCTTGCTCTCTTCTTAGCTTTCAAGAAAGTAATTTGTAACACTTTATAGGGGACACTCTGTATATAAAATAATTTCTTTAAAAAAGCAGTATAAATGTTATCGATTTTGTTATATACAAGTCCCTTGCATGATGTTTAGCATTCGGTTACTCTAACGCGTGTAAGAACACCACTGGATTTTATAATATGCGAGGGGTGTACACCCTGTGCATGCGATGTTCAATCTGTTGAATAAACCAACAACTCCCCTCCAATTCGTGTTCTTAACTCTGGAACCTGTTTCTGTCACGAGTCTCTTTTGTGTTTCCCCATGTTGCTAGAATCTTCTTGTCGAAATCTCTCTAATTTCCTGCAGATACCTTTCTCTAGCGATTACTATACAGTCATCTTGGAGTTTCCTGCACTCTCAGCATCTCAGGTTCGAAAGAAAAATTTTACGATGCGTCTACTATCTGCTTTATTTAGGAACTTTTTAGAATTAATTGATTCCGTCTGGCTCGGGATGTAGGTTGCTGTAAATTATCGATATTATAAATACTGTTACATATAGAGAGCATAGAACATTTCTTATCGTATACTCGAGATAAAATGCGATTTAATTTAGCATTTCAGCGAGATAATGGTACCACGCGACGATCGAAGTTGATTCTAGCATGATTATTATTAGAGAAAAATGCACGATTTTCAATCGCCTTACTTAAGCTCCTTCGAAGATTCAGAAAATCAGAATTACAGGAGGGAAAATAAAAACAGAACCTTAAGTACAAAATGTGTATTAAAAGAAGAGAAATATTTTGAGATTTAGATTTGCGAACGAAGACTAAAAATTAGTACGTACATAGCTGGAGATAAATTTGCAAACGTATCTTTTACTCCAACAAACCTTTGAATTTCTCGAAGAACAAGTTTGTCATGATCGGAGTATCTAGTTTGCGTATATTTGTAAACATTCTAGCTTTTGTGGCTGTCGCTGTTATTAATCGCTGGCATCGATGTGCATTTGATAGGCGTAATTACACTTACGGTTACTACTCGAGTCGTGTTGCTTGACAATTACTATTACACGGGGTTTTGTTAGACACTAGAGAATGTTGATCAACTACACAACCGTGGAAAGTGTTACTAGTCGAGAATGAGAAACGGTATAATATGTGTGATTAAATTGTCAGTGTAATGTAGTGTTTCTCAAATTGAGCTGAGAAAAGTACAGACGTATTATAAACAAAATCAAAGAAATGAACTTAATTAGCTTTGGTAAAGTCTAAATACAGATAGGTTAAATATGGTTCAGGCATTAGGTTTGTCCAATTTCATCGATACATATGTACAACATATTCATCCATTTTCGTATCACTTCGTGTGCACTAAGCTAATTTGATCTGAAAATGAAGTAACGAGAATACTTTCGTACTATTCTGTTTGTACTATCATTAAAAAAGGTGAGGTTTGAGAAACACTGTTGTGTTAGATATATGTAGAATTAAAGAGTATCGGTTAAGTATTCGTCGATGATGAAACGAGCACGGAGTACCAAGCTTTTGTATTGTTTATTTTACCTTGTTATTTTCTTGATAGATAAGCGAAGATACTTGTGGATAATTACTGTGTCTAGAAAATAGTGAATGTCGATTAGAATAAACATTCGTGGTGTCGCGTGTCACTTCACCACACCGAGTGTTTGCGATTTAAGCATTAGCACGCCAATTACACGTTTGTCGATTATACAGGTTCACGTTTTTATAACGATTCTTTATTTCATCGTGTATATATAGTTTATGCTTTTTCAATAAGTATCCAAAGGTGGGGCAAACAGACGCCATTTTAAGAAAGAAACTTTTAAACGGTGTATTATTATTATAATTCTTTATGTTCGACATGCAATAGTATTAGCTCAGAATTTTCCGTTTATCTTTTATATTGAACAAAACAAATAAAAAAAATATATATATATATTAATTGAAAATGAATTCTTATAGTTACTTAGAAGGTCTCAGCCAAACAGTGATATATGTACATCACAAGAAAGAAGAAACTTATGGAAAACGGAGCCACAAGTTTAACCCTCTATAACCACCATTATGAAGTTTCATGTCCAAATAAATATATCTGTACATTCATCGACTAACTCCATTTCTCCACAAATGTGTATTTTTTATTTTATTAAAACTTCATACCTCGATAAATGCAGTTCTAAACTTGTTTTATTAAAATTCACCTTCTAATTTAAACCCATCGCTGAATGTTTAACAATGTCCTGTTGCATCATTATTTTCAGAAGACATTTCGGTTATAGAGGGTTAAGTGCACGCGTTGAAATCACCTGTGTCGAGAGACGCGGAATTCACGTGTTTACGATTAAATCGCAGGCACCTGCGGTTTTCTGTACAGTGAGTAACTTTAATATTCGGGCACTTTGCTCTCTTTACTGTGTCGCTTTATCAAGTATATCGCTAGGATCACATCGTTTCAGAATACATTTTCTGTCGGAAACAAATTCTCACTACGAATTGTCTCTACGCCGTAAGTTTAGGATTAAGTTTTGCTCTTGTTCCTCATAGAATTTTAGGCTTATCTTTGGATTTACCAATCCACTTCGGTTGATTTTTCGAGGGATGGGGGCTATCCTATCTCTTGCTTCCCTTAAGCAAAAAAGCAAATTTTCGATAGATTTCACCATTTTTCCTGTGGAAAATGGTTCACTTTTCACAGAAATCGTTTTTCTTCGCCAACAGTTAGTCGTTACTAAGACGAATCGACGTAGAATTATGATATAGTCGCGTAGAACATACCTTGAACACTGTGTTTGGGTTCCATATCGTACACCTAAGTGTCCAAATATTAAAGTAACGTCAGACTTAGATAACGCGCACCTCGATCGCTACAACCTTCATCGTAACGTTATAAAGCAACAAAGTAAAAATAGCGAAGCGTCCGAACATCGAAGTTACTGTCTGTAGCGGAGGGCTGAAGGGAAAAAGTGTGTAGAGATCAGACTTGTAATGGTAACCGTATAAAAAGCTCGGTCTACCATTTGCTTCTATTTGAAGATAACATCGGAGAGCAATTCGATTTCGCTGAGAGTGAACAAATTGGGGCTGCAGGCCGTCTAGCCGAAGTTTTGAGGCGCCTTTCACTAGTTTTGCCACGTAGCTGCCATGGAAATTGTCATGCTTCCCCTCCTTATGTTCGAGGTATCTACAATATTACCATCATCTGACATTCGTCTTGTGTGAGCATAATCGATGTTGAGATGTTAGCGCGAAACCGAACGGTACGAACGGAATCTTGCTGTAGTGATTATTGTTCTTTGTACATTACGCTTTTCTCTATCTCTCTCTCTCTCTCTATCTACTTTTTTCGCTTTTTAACTTTCTTTCTCACTACACCACGCTATTCTCTCTGATCTTTTTATACTAACCGATGAAAACGAAGATGTATTTCAGGACACCAGTTCTTTTGAACATTGGGACCATTTGGTTATTATAGTCGATAGAAAAAAGTTCTCCGTCACTTTTGTACACTTCGAGAATCTCGATCGTCCTTGAAAGTCTCGCTGGGATCGAAAATAAAGCTAAGAAAATAATAATAAAATTTTGTTTTTATTAGCCTGACAATATATCGACGTGTGAACTTTTTCTGATGAAAGTTCTAGAGTAACAGATTCCATGGAACTTTTATTGTGGAAGTTTTGATATATTTATTCCACGAGAAGAGTTATCGCTCGAAATTCTTAAGACAGAAGCGTTTTCCCATGAAAGTACAGGACAAGAAAAAACGTGATACTTAAAGTGTCTATCTCCGAAAGAGTTAATCATTCTACCCATTCAAAATCCCCGTTTTATTAACGTAATCACGCATCACGAAAATACACGCTCACTGTGGTTTCGAATGGAACGTAATAACGATCAATTTACCGTTTCAGCAGTTCGATCGATCTAACGATCGCGTAAACGATGCCGTGCCTCAGTCACTCTGTTGACCGTCTCTGTGAATGTTTGTTACTTTGTTAACGTTTACGTTCTAGCATGTGTGTATGTGTTGCTTCGGTGCATGTACTGTCACACTCAGCCCGCTGGATGCTATGAGAGTTCCGTGATGCTTATCACGCCACTATGCAGTGCAAAACGAAGCGCAAGAATGCTACCGAATAAATCTCCTTCCTATCATGTGTGTTCTGCAAACCCATCGTGCCCGATGGTAAGACGTATCACTTATTCTTGGAAGTTTGGAAACAAACGGATTGCGTTGTAGCGCTCAGTACGCAAAGAGTAACTTTAACATTGGGGCGATTTTCACTTTGTCGCTTCAGAATTTTCTCTGGTAATGAAAGATAAATTTAATTGGAGTATTTGGAGCAGGTCCAACTCAATTAAACCAAATTCCTGCAAGCACGGCCGTCCCGATACATTATTTTTTTCGGAGAACCTCAACCAAGTCCACACAAACTCAACTAGACTTGTAATAGCGCATGTACCTTGATTACTTTAACCTTCATTAAGGGGAAAATTATTAAGTGGCAAAGTAAAAATTGCTAAGTGTCAGAATAGTGAAGTTATTCACTTGCAAGTAACGTGCGTGTGCTCCCCTTTCTTCTTCTTCTTCTCGTTAACATTTCATTTGGTACAATCGTTATAGACCGATGCTGCACAAATCTGCACTTTGTAGTCCGAAATATTTAGTGCATAATGTCGAGGAACGAGACAACCGAGCTCCTAATTTAGTTTACACATTTAAGATTCATTTCCAGTACTTCAATTCGTGTTTTGACGATCTAACCCTTTAACTAGTTAACTACCTGGCGTTACACTTATGTATCCCACTCCTAGCTTGCTTCCAATGTTCCTCAAACTCACTTCTGTTATTTTGCCTAACAATCTATGAATTATAAAGCGAATCAAGTCCCTAATATAGAAATAAAATTCATTAATATTATGCCCTAAAATTTCCGAACGCCTCACAAGTAAGTTTCGATCGATTCCATGTCCAGATATCACCAGATACCAGTATCTTCCGTTTGGTGCATTAGCGCTTTGACAATAGTAGTATATCATAGCACCACTTTCGTAATACCAACGGTTGAATGTCCAGTCGGACACACTTGGTTCCGACACAGGCTTACATCCGTGTCCAGCGATCCCGTAAAAACATAAAAACTGACAGGGGAAAGTGTCTTAGCTATCATAGATGCTTCTCTTACCCGTACACCATTAATGTTATCTGAGTAATGATTGTCAAGCGTGTTGATATAATTGCATCTTCTTAACGGTAGTTTTGACAAAACGAGACGAAGCATCTTTTTTTTTCACACACCGTGTTTCGATGATGTGCTGTACAGTGAAACCGTTGCGATGGGTGATTTGGTAGTTAGAGCGGTCGACGTACGATTTTCTTTTTCCAGCGAGAAGCATATCGGAGGAGTTTAGCAGCGCGGACACGAGGTATCGTGACAATGGCGAGCCTGGACCAGGCGGTACTCACGGTCGCGATCCGCGTTCGCCGAAGGAGAAAGAAGATAAAGATAGAGGTGACGAAGGTATTTCAATACGTTTCATGTGGCTGGCCCTCTATGGTCCATCTTTTACCAATCCCCTTCGATTGTCACAGAGATGATCAAGGTGTACGACGGCAACAATTCCCTCAGACGGCGGATATTTCGCGTCATCTCTGTACCCAGGCAAGCCACCACGGAACAGGTCCTGACGTCGGCGCTTCGTGCATTTCACATCACAAAGGATCCCAGTATGTTCACAAATACACCCTTCGATGTTTCCTTTGAAAAGAATCTATATGTGCATTTTAGAAAACAGCAGATTTTAAGTAATAGTCATTGCAGAATCAGCTATTGTAGGACGAAAGTAGGGGTAGGAAGCGGGATTAATAATTCCTTCTTTTTCGTCTAATTCAGGCAACTTTTACCTCACCGACCTGTACGCTACGGATGAGACCGAGTTATGCGACCCAACGCCAGTTCTAAACTTGAATCGCAAAGAGGGCAAACGTCCGGCTGTCTTCTTACGATTCAAGTAAGCCATTACTGAATCATTGCTGAAATTCCTTAGTACTGTGACATCGATTTTTGCGAAATTCTAGAGCAGACGAGCAGTTTTCAAATGAATTTGCGCGTGACCTGGGCTCGATTTTTCGATTACAGGGATAGCGAAGCTGGAGAAGTGCGCGTCTATCCTGGTAAGCTACAGGTGTCAGAGTCATTCTGCATAGTACCTGTCACGGAAACGTCAACGGTCGCGGACTTAATCGAGGAAGCGCTCCAGAAGTTTGGCTTGGAGAATTTCAAGTCGGAGGATTACAGATGCAGCGAGATTCTTCTCGACCGCGGTGGTAAATTTCTATGAATCAAAAATTAATTTCTACGAAGATCTAGAGAGGAAAACGATCAACCTTGTGTTTTATATCATACTTTCATTATTATTATTAGTATCATAAATAATGACGGATGTATTATTCCATTCGTCCAGTCACCGAAAGAGTTCTAACTCGCGAGGAAAAGCCATGGGATATTGTCAAGCAGCTAGGGAAAGATTCGATCAGACAAATGGAGCTGATGCGATTTTACCTCCAGCTGAAACAAGACCCCCATGGACCTAACTTAGCGTTATTCGTGGGTAACCTGCCGCCGAATCTCTCTGAAAGAAGTTACGAGAACATGTTGACGGAATTCTTAGGCAAAGGTAACCAGCTCTGACTAAGCAACAGAATTTACAAATATTTAACACGATTAACTGCTCGAGTTTTTGTCGGTCTTTAACCAGAATCACACGATAATCGATACACTTTGATAATTGTTCGAGTATAATTTTCCCAGAAAACAAATTCTCCTCGATTGGTCCCATATACTACGAGTACGGCTCGATGGTAATTATCTACGAGGATGCGAATAAGGCGGTCAGAGCGTTGTACACATTACGAGAATCAAAATACGAGGACAAGCATCTTTTAGGTATCGTTTCACCCATCGATCCATGTTAAATGTCATTTTTACAGCGAGTTAATTCGATATTCCCATCGTTATAGTTATGCTGCTACCAAGCATCGAGCCCAGTATGGTTCCACCTGGTGTCCAACCTTTGCTCGTCTTCGTCAATGTGAAATCTGGCGGTTGTCAAGGACTCCAGTTGATTTCCAGCTTTCGTAAACTCCTGAATCCCTACCAGGTGTTCGATCTCGACAACGGAGGTCCACTTCCTGGGTAAGTACCATCTTTATAAACATTACAGATAAACCTTTCCTCTTCGTAACATTAGCACAAAGTGCGATGATTAATCAAGGATCGCGTACAGGGTGTGGCACTTGGACAACTTCCCTAGCTATTGAATTTACCAAAAACCTGTTTCACCTACATTGTCTGTACCATTTACACCAACATCTCACGCCCATTAATCGTTTAGAAGCCAATTTACATTAAAATTAAATAATAACAAAAATTTAATACTAGGTTTTTCGTTGTTTTGGATATTATTGATACGAGTTCCATTGCATTGCAGACTATACGTTTTCCGTCACATAAAGGATTACAAAATCCTGGTTTGCGGCGGGGATGGGACAATAGGATGGGTCCTGCAGTGTCTGGACAACGTGGGCCAGGACAGCGAATGTTCGTCGCCTGCCTGCGCCATCGTTCCTCTGGGAACAGGAAACGACCTTGCGAGGGTTCTGTGTTGGGGTCCTGGTTACACAGGTGTCGAGGATCCCTTGACTCTTCTCCGAGACGTCATCGACGCCGAGGAATCTCATTTGGACAGATGGACTGTAGTCTTTCATCCAGAAGAGAAGGAAGACAAGCAGATGACACCCAATACAGGAGGTCGGTCCCATTAGAATCTACTTGTAAATTGAGATAGCATAGACAACTATTTACAGAAACGTTATTTTTTAAATCAAAGCTGTAGGCTTATCGATAACTATTCTCAGAAACCTCGATTAAAGTGCAACAGGGAAATTGCAAAAACATGTTGCGTCTAAATATTACAGGAGTTGGCGCGACGAGCGAGGACAACACGCAAATATTCGTGATGAACAACTATTTCGGTATTGGTCTCGACGCCGACTTGTGTTTGGACTTCCACAACGCCAGAGAAGAGAACCCCGACAAGTTCAAGAGCAGATTGCACAACAAGAGAAAGTATGTGACGATGGGGTTGCGGAAAATGGTGAAAAGGACACCTTGCAAGGACTTGCACAAAGAAATTCGATTGGAGGTGGACGGAAGACTCGTCGAGTTGCCTCAAGTCGAAGGGATAATTATTCTTAACATTTTAAGGTATTACTCGATTTCCAAGTCCTTTGACCTGTAATTATCCAACGTTTTTTCAATGATTCTCTCTCGGATAATATAGTTGGGGTTCTGGGGCGAATCCCTGGGGATCAGACACGAAGGAAGATCAATTTTATACTCCAAATCACTGGGATGGCATGCTGGAGGTAGTGGGCGTCACGGGTGTGATGCATCTTGGACAAATTCAATCTGGTATTCGTGGGGGGATGAGGATAGCCCAGGTAAGGTCTGATTAAAATCCAGTAATTTTTAATCCAGTAGCCAAAGAAATGCAAATAATTTACGTCAGGCGTCAAATTTTATGAACAATATTCTCTGATCACAATACGATAGTAAGAATATCGAAGATAAAGTTATTTAACAAGACTCGAACAATAAAGGATTCCTTCCTCCTCGTCGTTAAGTACTGACTATCATATCTCTACCTCTCACAGGGAGGACACATAAAGATTCATTTGCAATCTGACACACCAGTACAAGTGGACGGAGAGCCGTGGGTTCAGAGTCCTGGGGATATCGTAGTGTTAAAGTCAGCACTGAAGGTAATCTTGGTACAGACAATCGTAACAACCCCATAATTCCGTTGAAATATAGAACAGAATGGGTGTAACGCACCGTAAGAGTAAACTCCAAACCCTCGCTAATATTTGAAACACTTAAATGTCCCCCCAATTTTTGCACTACTTTGTATTCCCATTTAACCCTTTGCATTACAACTTCTCCGTGATTCCTTACTTGTATCGATGTTATACGTTTTTTCTAATTACAGTGTTTTTGGGCACAGTAGTTCCCCAAGTTTCCCAAGTTTCCTAAGATTTGAAAATTCATCTTGGCATGGTTGTTTTAATCTTTTCAAGAAAATTAAGGACACGAATTGGTAATTTAATGTAATTTAAAGGAAATAACTTTCTCGTTTCGTTTTAAGCGCGCGTAATCCAGATCACCAGACATCACCGATGCCTAGGAGACACAGTTACAGTGCAAAGGGTTAACGATCGGATAAGGTTGACTCTTGATGCTAATGTTATTATCTCTATCTATATCGTGATCGGTACTCACTCATGCTGTTCGATTTCACATAGAACGATGGGGTTACCTATTGAATTGTTCGGAAAGATCGTGCCGATTTTAAGGAAAATTTAAAGGCAGCAATAAATTCTATATACACCTAGTAAATAACGTAGGTGCCACATAGAAGCTCACAATATAGGATTTCCTTCCCACTAGACACAAAGCATGACTTCTTCAAATGAAGACCAACTTTTGGCGGTGGCTAAGGGTGGTTCAGCTTTCCTCGTCATCTTTTCTGCTCAGTGTTACTATAAATATCATCTGTTGCTTCATCAGTGGTGGATGATCCACCTAATCATCAAGGATAAAATCACCAGCTTTGAAGCTAGCAAATCATTTGAGTTCTTTCAGCTATAGCACCTTCACCATAAACATTTCCATCAAAGCATCAAAGGCCTATTGCTTTGTTTCCTTCCACATTCAAGAGCACGTGAGACTGACAACAATAAATCTATACACGCTAAACGTTTTCCTAACGATGCCTGAAATATCTCAGTACCTTTTAGAATATATACACGTGTCATTTGCCTTCAATTATTCTGATATACTCAGACCTAATATGCTGATTACCAAAAATCGTCACGATCTTCGAGGACGACTCGATACATATTTGTCGCACGTTGACTCTCTGCAAGAGCATCCGTTCACGCTGGCCGCTAAATCATACTAATCGTGACGCTCTGCGCTGCCTTCATAAAAAAGCACAAACCCAACTGCTGGTGTCCGGCAGCGCATGCATTCCCTCCCCTGTTCGCACACTGACTAATATCTCCTTGTTCCTTTGTTCACTCCAGGCTACCATGTTGAAGAAAAATAAGATCAAGCGTCGGAATACCGAACCGTCGATTCCACCCGCTAATGGGGAGGGGGGCAAGAGCACGGACGAGTGTACCAACAAAACCTAACCGCAGCTTGCGACTAGTCGATTAAATTCATGATTCAAGTTTCGGTGCTCCGCCTAGACTCCCCGATTGTGCAGATTTCTGCAACAATGAGAGGGAGTTTCGGTGTGGGTACGCCATGCGCAACATGTACACTACATGTATCTCCTGTATAGTAAATGTCCAGTCGATGTTTCCGTCGCATGTAGCCCTTCTGTGCCACTATTACCGATGTATGGGGGGTGATTAACAAATTCGTGGAATACAACCACCTTTTATCGTTGATATTGGGAAACAGCTTGGACGACTTCAAACATGATTTTAAAGAACTTTGGGAATATTTGCAGAAGTTTGATACGTTAGTTGGGTGTCATCCTTGGTGAAAGTCGCTGTTTATACGTGATTTTTGCTATAATTTTATTATACTTCTGTGGCGTGATAATTATATTTTTATATTTGATTCGGAATCTATGTCGAGAGAGTAACGATACCTTGAAGATTTTACTTCGTTCAGGAATTTATTAGTTACCCTGACATACCTAAATGCTCAGCGCCATTCAAGCTTGTTGTTACACAATGTTGTGAAGAATTGCAGGTTTGTATACAATAATAATTATTCGGCTAAATAATTTACAAAAGGAAAGAAAGAAGACGAGTACTTAAACAAAGATTTAAATCTCTGCACAAATACAATGTTCAAATACCATTTTATTCTTACGGTGAAGTCTATACTTTTTCACAACACTGTGTGTGGTTTAGTTGTTATGCATATTTTTTCCAATAGTATTTTTCAGCTTGAGGCATTAACACTTCAAGGACTCTGCGAATTTGGAGATCAAACTTCCATACAAGCAAACTATGACACCAATCATTATAATAAAAATTTGTCGAAATTTGCATCCCTTAAATATCACGCTTAAGTGAATTAAAAGTGTACCTGACATTTTACAAATCTTGACCATCAAGAACATCGAACCTAAAATTCGTCTTGAAGCGTTGTGGAAGGTCGTGGCAGATGTCCTTGGAGTGCTAAATAACTTTGTTTCTACTTCTGTTGATATACGATCATCCTCTTGTCCGTAAGTTCTGGCTGTGTAAGAAGTGTCGAGGTATTGCTGTTTACATGGTCACTGGCATTGACATTTTCTCAAATTGCTCCTTTGTGCGCCCCCTGTGACCCTGTCCCTTCCTAGGCCACGATGCTGAAGAAGACCAAGGGTAAAATGAAACGGCGTAATACAGAGTCCAGCATGCAGCTGGCCCTTCAGGCCGCGCCCTCGAGCGAACCGGAACCAGAAATCTTCTGAGTGACAGAACGTTTCCGGTGCAAGCGGATCCAGGATGTCACGTCACAAGTACCACGTGTTTACGCGAGAAACATCGCAACGCTATCGCGCGCAACAAATGAAATCGGCCTCGAAATTCGTCTGTCTGAGCGTCGAGTCGCGATCTCAATGGTCGCGATGCTCCGTTACGAACTTATTACGTAGGCACAAGGAACACGGGAGTTATCTCCGCTCATAACGAAGACCAACAACACACCGGGAGCTCCTTCCAGGATAGCCAGGATAAAGAATCCATGACGTACGCACGATAAGATCGAACAACTAAAAGGAAAAGAACACCGCAGGATGAAACAACTCGTTTATGGACATTTCAATAATGAACTCGAGTAATCTTTAATGTTCCCTTCCCGAGTTGCTAGGATGAAAAATAGATCTCATTTTTAAATGTTAATAATCATTATATAGCATTGTACGTAGCTTCGATCGATATTTTTTTAGTAACAAAAAAAAAAAACGAACAAAGAAAAGAACGATAGTGAAACAAAGTGAAAGAAACCCGAACTATAACGTATTATAGAGGAAGAAAGAGACGGGAACCAAACCGCGGACACAACGTTAACCAAACATTGCAACATTGATCGCACCGTTTCCTCCCGTTTAATCCGCTTTGACAACCCATTTACTTCCGCAATTTTGCGTTACCGTAGCCCGTCACTTGGTCCCGTGAACGAGAGAATGACGTGAATCGTAATCGTACAATGGCGTTTCGTATGGTATTTTACTAATCCACAAGTAAGTATTGTGGACACGATAAAAAAGATCAGTTGTTATTAATATATGTATATATATATAATATATATATATATATATATAAATAAATATATAATATTTATGATTAAATATTAATATATTTACAAAAAAGAGTAATGTATTAGTATTACCGTTTTAAGTTGTGATAACTGTTGTGCGTCTGACTGCTGGGCAGTCTGGAATTTATAACAAAAAAGATCAAATACCAGTGGCAGTCAGTCATTTTATAGGTTACGAGAACAAACTAAAAAGAGAGAAAACAAAAAAAGAAACTATCTACGAGGACGAGTAAATGTAACGCGTTTAAGTAAGGGTTAACATTGTCAGCGAAGCATTTCGCCAACTCGTCTCGATGAATACAAATGTAACGCAAACGGAATAATAAAAAATACATCGCAGACGACTTGGCAATGCTTCAATCTTCGGCTCTAGCAACGCCCTTTCTATACGAAGGGATGTATTGCAAGAGCCACACGGTATGCAAAACACATTCCGCTGTAACGTGGTGAAAGGACATACGGACATGTACATTTCTAAACTATGCCAAAAACAGGAACTTCTAACGTGCTAACACTTTCATGCTGTTTGGACACCTCTCGATACACCTCGGTTCTGACGCAAAAAGGGACGAAACGAAACGTCGACCACTCGAGCAGCGACGTTCGTATACAAACGCAAGATAGGACACCTTCGCACGAACGAAAGGTGGCATCGAAGAAATCGAGGATCGACGCTAGTTGGATCGTCGTGGCCGGGGAACATCGTGGATCGTGTTCATATTTTGGACCCTTCGTTGGCATCATTCGATTAAGAGACAATTTCGGTGCCAAACAGTTGTACATAATACTGTAAATGTAGGAGATAAACGAAATCGTTATTCGAACGGCAAGGATGGTGGAACGAGTTACCGTTGCATGCCGATCGCATTCGAATGATCGCATACGTTAGGATACGCTAGGACCCGAACACCTAGGTAAACGTGTCGCGTGCGTTTCGATATGACCGACAGGAGGGATTGGATGTATTAGATGCGCGAACAAGAATGAGAAGAATTTCTTAAAATTGGGAGTAAGATGCGTTTGACACGTTTGATTTTGCGTTATCGGACGCTTCGTAGAGTAACGGCTCCTGTGCACCTCTAGTTAACTTCGTGAGTCCTCTCCATTATGGGGGAAAACGTTTTCTTTTGCCAGTAATAGAGATTCATCGCGGGCGAGACCGTTCATTTCCGGATGATTGAACAGGTCTCGCCCTCCATTGGTCACAACCTGCCAATGATGCACGGGCTCAGTCGTTCATCTTCGACATCCGGTGTTTACGAGTATGAATGGCGCATCGGCGGCAGATTGAAGAACGCGTTCCGTTTGTTAAATCGAGGAAGCTCTAGCGTTGCTATACAAGAATAGAGAAACCATACTAAGCTACGAACCATTTACGTATAATGGATGTATGTGCTGTAAACGAAAAAAAAAAAAAACAAAAAACAAAAGCTAGCTGTTACGACTGAATTCGTTTCCTGTCCTGTCCGACGAGACACGCTGTTGTACACGCGAAACTTTTCACACACGTACACGTACACACGTACACACGAACACAAGCACTCAACACTTTTACCGCTCGAGTTTGGTCTATTTTCTTTTCTTTTTTTTTTTTTATTTTATTTGTTTAGTAACGAACTCGACGAACACTCTTCTTTCCTCGAATTTCACATTTGCATTTTATGGATATAGAATTTGTTGAGAATAACGCGATTTCGTTATTATTTTCTATCGATTAGGAACAGAGTGATACAGAAAGCGAGAACGAGAGAGAGAGCATTGTAATTATGAGATCGGATGTGACACGTTTAGGGATGATTTTCCTTCGTGTATCTTAATTTTAATGTCCAGATTATATATACATATTATAACGACATACTATGTGAAAATAAATTTGTTGTATTATATCAATACAGTAGTGCCGTCATATAAATCAATTGCTGTCGTTATGGATTTCGTCGGTTTCGTTCTACTTCGCTACTTTCTTTTTTACGAAGATAAATTTGAATTGAAATAGATGGATGGATTGTACAAATAAAGGTTGGCGAAAAGTGGGGGAGATCAGTTTTTTATACTACTCACTGAGGTAAGTATCGATCACTGGTAGTCCACTGATCCACTGATCGAATCATACGTGTCGAGAGAGGGAATTGTTCGATAGATACACCTAATATAAAATGGAAAGGGAATGCATAGTTGAAGGATTCGTAAGTAATAAGTGTATTACTTAGAGATTTTACAATTTTTGATATGTTTCATATACACATTAAGTACATTCTTACAAATTACATACTTATATAGTTACAAGGATACAACAAGACAGCCAAACTCTGCTATCCAATAATTTACACGTTAAATTATTACATATAAATCATTACAAATTTAGTCGATCTTATATCTGGCTATTTCACAAAGCATTCGAGCTTCGTACACAGCGTAAATTTGTAGTTTTCTTAGAAATTATGGCTATAATCACTATTAACATAATTAAAAAAATAATTTATTATGAAAATAAGGTGATCAAAATTTCTTTCCACTTTCGAAAAAGCTTTCAAGCCCCCAGTTTGAGTTGTTCGAAAGTGACGTAATGTGAGCAGATTGTTGTAAACGAAGACATTTTTATGATCAATTTCAAAAATTTACTTTAATAATCAAATAAATTTGAAGATAAATAATTTATTAAAGAGACAACCTAAAAATAGAACAACCTATTCGAAATTAACGTAGTATAGATCGTAAATTAATATAGGAAATATTAGACGTCATTTTCCTTTATTTAGTCACGTGATAAACGAAAACACACTGGAATGCTTGTATAATATAATAAGAAAAAAAAATTATTAAAAAAACATAGAAATCTGTGTATTACTTTTACAGAAAACTATAAAAGAAAAATCGATGGAAATGATAAAAAAAAGTTCAAATTCGCTGAATCACGAGTCGGAAGACACGATGTATTCAATGTAAATCGTTTTAATTAACCCGTATAAAAAGTAAAATCAAAATTGTCGATAGATTTCTAATTGTCCCGTATAAACGATTGAATAGTATAGATAGGAACTTTTTAATCCTTTGCATTCGAGAGGCGACAAATTTCGTTTGTGTGTCTGTACACAAAAAGCCCAGCTTGAGGATTAACAAACAATCATCAACTGAAGTAATTTCTCAGAGTTATGTAATGTTTATGAATGGTTATAATATTTAATGGCACAGAATCGCAATAACAAAGTTCGAATTAATGTCATCCGATCCGAACAATGGTCATAATAAACGAAACAAAAATTATGCTATATGCGTTCGATCAATTTTTCTCGTATAAGTTATGGACTTAGATAATGACTATGCGTTCAACAAATCGTCATCACTGTCCGTCTGACACTGTGTAGGATCAACATCGAGAAGAAGACATGCCTCCTCCGTGGTGTCGACCTAAGATACACAACATATCAATTAACTATTCCCTTCTGCTAAAATTTTATACGACTATTGATTTATCATAAAAAAAAAAAATGTCGAAGAAGTGTATATCGATTTAAACGATAATCACCATAGTGATGTACCAGAGTAATTAGGCTATTATAGTATATTGTGTTATTAAAGAGCTGCAGCAATTTTTGAATTACGTCATATCAAAGCAGTATGATAATAATAAAACTCATTTTTTTTAACTTACTCTGCAATACTGAACGCGCCCACTGCCTCTTCTCGAAGAAAATGGATTCCAGCAGGAACGTAAACACGCTCGCTTATCTGGATCTCGAAAATAAAGCAGCGCTGCTACCAGTACGATGACTCCCAATACAATACCTGCTACCATGCCAGCTGTAACAGATAATAGTGACCGTCATCGTCATCGTCTCTATGTCGTTGTAATACTTACTATGACTAGAAGAAAAATCTTCAACGTTTCCATGGGTGTTTGACGACGTGGTAGGATCGCTAGGACTCGATTTGCAAGTGCAAGTAACACTCGTTTGCCATTCGAATTCTACGCTACATTGCGATTCCTACATTTAAAAATTAAAGAAGGTGTTCAAGAATGTTTCATAAAAACAGGGATACTCTTACGTACCCACAATAACTTTGGTTCGCCAATCCCCACAGAATTATTACATATAAATCGCACTTCAGATGTATAGAAATCTAACAAGAAATAAAAAAGATTAATTTTCAAGTTATTTTATAAGTACCCAACGCGTATTATACGCATTACTTACTATTTACACATTTATCACCATTGGAGTACTGAAGTTTTATAAGATCTCTGGCATAATCAAAAATTACATTGGCCAAGGATCCATAACCTTTGCTGCCTTGGCACACAGCAGAACCACTGCAGAACTTTTCTTCACCACATATACTTATACTATACTCTTTCCCTTGCTTGTTTTTCACCTGTAGTTTCATGTCCGATTTTAAAATGCTAACAGGCATATTTAATAATTTGTTATTGTTTAATAAAATAAGATATTATGTAATATCATTAATGGAAACTGCTTTACAATTATTTATTTCTACTTCCAACTATAAAATCACCATTATAAATATTCCCTTTGCGACTTTTAATTATTGTTAAGATTATTAAATATTAGCAACTTACACGGTATACTTTTTTATCTTTATGTAACAAAGACAGGTTACATTCTTGTGAAAGTAATTGATCTTTTATAATGCAAGGAGAGGCCCAATTTCCCATTACAGCCCCACATGTTAGACTCGTTTTCCATTCGAAAACGTAAGTACAATTTTCGTATCTTTTAAATTCTGGAAATCCCTTAAAAAAGCAATCATAATTGCTGTAAATACACGTAATTTACGCTACGCGTAAATATAGTCTAATCATTACCTTATCATTGTAACGACATGGAAACGTGAAGTTTGAAGAAATTAATTTATTTGGATTCTCAGGGCAAGGTGATCCGCTTATATAACGTAACACTGTTTCCCGATTTGAGTCTAATATCGGACTTTCTTTTGGAAACCCTAAACTCTATAATCAAATGCACAACTTTGATTAAAAAATAAACATTGGTTATTTATTATTATTTAAAAAATGATAATACATCACTTTTACTTACAACTTCATTTACGTACTCGTTATCCAAATTCAAGTATGCTTTGCATACTGCACTGCCGTGAGCGCATGTTAATCCTGGGACAGATACTAATGGTCGACATATATTTATATGAAACTCTGTATTTTTGTCCACTTTCACGATATAATTACCAGTAGATTTGATCAATGAACTTAAATTTATCTCATTGTCAGTTGTAGCACATTTTATCTGTTAAGTAAAAATTTTCATTTTTATTGTATTATATTTCTTAAACATTAACTACACGATCAGAAAGTAATGATTACATATACAAATAATTAAAAGAATTTTCAATAATATTTGACCCTTTTTTCGCAGACTAAATTGGTGCTCCAATGTATAATTAATTGGCAAGGACTTTGTTCCATGACAAGTGGTTTATTGGAAGCTCCTTCTGCTCCGCATACGAACGCAATAACTGTATAACGATGACGCCCATTTTTACATAAATCCCCATCTGTATAGTTTAAATATGGTCCACCCTCTTGCCACATTAAATTTGTGTTAAATTTTCCTATAGATGTACTATTTTTGGTAAGGCAAACTCCTATGTTTAAAAATAAACTAGTTGAATTATTGGTATGCAAATTAAACAAGAGATATATAAAACATTCATCAAGTAACCTGTTTCAGAGGAACATTTCATGTCATCAAGCGATTTACATACTCCAAATTTATACTGTATACCATTTTGAGCGGTGACGTCATAGTCAGCGTGAGTTAAAGATTGCAAATTATATCTATAATATATAATTTATTATAAATTTTTCAATGTATATTTCGCGAATGATCCATGTATACAAAAATTAAAATTAATCTTACGTAAAATTTGTAAGAGGATTAGTTACTGTACATTTGCCAGCAGTTATTACACTATGATTACGCAAAGATTCTATGCTACAAGCTGCTGCTGTTTTCCATATTATTTGGTAATGGCACTCTTCACTCCCCCCAATGTACTCTGGAATTGTATCCTGTTAAATGTGAAATAAACATTTACAGGAAATGCAACCATTAAATATAATAGATTGTAAGCCAAAACTTACCACAGCATTGAAATCACACATAAAATAAATGGTGGTTTTAATGTGTGGTACAGAAATATTTTTCATTGTGCACATATCTCCATCTTGATATTCAAGTTTTAATCTACCATTTTCCATAAATGGTGGGTGTGTTACATCGCCCAAATTTGTATATCTATAATAATATGTTGTCAATAAAAAACTCATTTGTCAATAATAAAACACTGCAAATATATTTTTAAGATAGAATATTCATACCCAAGTTTTGATGAATCAGTATTTTTTTGTAAGCAAGCTCCTGAACGCATTTGACACAAGGCATTATATTCAAATATCACGGAGTGGCAAATGTTTAATATAATTTTTGGCAACAACTCAGTACCCACACGAATAACATAATTTTCTGAATATCTTGTTAAAGGAGATAAATCATAATGGAATCCATTATCTATTACTGTACAATTTTGTACAGTTGGAGGAGCACAAGCAAGAGCAGTCTTCCAGACTTTATATAATTGACATTGGTCCTCTGTCTGAAGTATTAGTAATGACACAAAAATTAAAACATTTATTTATTTTTAAAATGAATGCTATAATATTATATTTTTTTAGTATAGTTACATGAGAAATTAATTCATGATGAGGATTATTTCCAGCTTCGTAATCACATTTCATAATAATATTTACAGTATAGTTCTCTGTTTGTGTACAATTATCCCCTGTAAATACAAATAGTATTCTCCCATTTTTTACATTCACTTTTGGAGGTATCTTTCCTATAATGCAATAAATTTTAATGATTCTGTTAAATAAAAGAATTAGTGCTCCAATTAGTGCTTTTAAGAAATATAAAAAGAACCTATTCCTATTTCTGTGTTGTTTCGTGTCATACAGATTCCATAACCATCCTTTCCATTGCATTTTTGTTTCAATGGAATACATAGCTGCATTCTCACAGTTTCATTTAAATAATCATCATTTAAAATAGTATCTTTTGTAGGATCCGAAAGACTGGTGAAATTGTAATTGAAAACTTGAAAAACAGGATCTTTAATTACGCAAAAAGAATTGTTGTGTACTACTGATGTGTCCTGTTTAAAAAGTAAATAATTGTAATATGTTTAAACGAAGACATTGATAAATAAAAGGCATTACATACCACGAAAACAGCAACAGTTGCGAGGCAATAAAAGGATATTAAAATGTTTAACTCGAACATTTCTTTTCTTTGTTCGACCGTGGATTAATCACATTGTAAATATTTAATGTAGTAATATGCATAACAATATCGTTAGTTGTTGAATGTAGACGAAAATAAACGATTGTTGTTCGATGATACCTACACGAAATTGACAACAAAAACCGCTTTATCTTCGTAGATATGAATTTGATTAAAGTAACAAATAGTTGAAGTTGGTTATATCTTCAAACATATGACAGGTGAAAAATAACATTAACAATTGAGAAGCCTATTGGCTGCAGATAAGAAAGCAACATGAACTTTCAATGATAACCAGATAGGATATTAACCAATCAGTGATGTCGAATTTCTCACTTCATTAGTATCTCTGCCCTTGCGTTCCAAAAGTCGTCATTCATTGATTAACATTAGTAACACGTGGTATTATAAAATTCGATAATAACAAAGTTATGAGACAAAAAAAACAATTGTTTATTTCTAGTAAGAATTGTCATCAGGCATAATTGGTATCTACGTGAATCTGCAATACCGACATCAGGTAATGGTTGCTTTTAAAATACTAGGGTAAGAACTTGAACGTTTTGCTGTTAGATGGTGCTGATTATAGGTTTAATATTAACTCGTGTTGTTCACTGCCAGATGGCTATTCATTTTAGTGGAAAAAAATTAAAACATCAAAAAGAACTATATATTATGAATATATTATAAATTGTTACTAAAATTATATATTTTTTTATTCCACATATCATAAGAGCGAATTCATGGAAAGCATTTTGAAATAAATTAACTTGGAAACTGGAAATTTCGAGTACCCTAATCTATTATATAAGCAAGAGATTTTTCTCAATTTAACACATATCACAAAATTATCTTTATCGAAGTAGTCATGATATAATCGTATTACACTTACGTAAGCTCTTGACAATTCAGGGTGAAAAATATCGTTTTCAATACTACTATAACGTGATGTAATACTAAGAAATTCCTTCCATATTCGTTCTGTAAATCTAGATTAGTAAGATAAGAAAAATATTTTTCGAAGAAGTAGGAAATTTAGAAAAATATCTATTCGAAAAATATACTGTCAATATCCCCTGTGTCCATTCCAATAAAAATTGTGCCATCTATGATGTACCGTTATGTAGAAAATCTTTGGGAAGTATTATCATAGTCCTCCCTTGGCTTTCACCTCTACTTATGGAATACCCCATATGCCTATGTGCGGGAAAACACAAACTTTATCGTTGAACTTACTCACAGGTACAGGGGAGCTAATTAAGCGTCGAATCCTCATTTACTTCGGAAATTCCGAAAATTAAGGGAAGTCCAACAAATAATACAAGTTCAGCGAGGAAGACCCAGAATAAGAACCTGTTTTGCAGGATGCCAATGCTCTACCGACGACCAACGTTCATCGTACATCGATCGTTAATGATTTATTACAGAGTAACTCGTTTCCTCATAAATTTGTTATAATGCACAACCATGGTATTATATTATTTTTGAAACTAAACGTCGGACGAATAAACTATAAATATAAAAAAGTTTCATCTTGTAGCCTCCAGCAAAAATCGTCTTACAATCGAAGGGTTAACGAACAAAAAGAATGATTTCTCGTGCCAGGGCACGTGGCAAACGGTAGCGAAAGGAGCGGAAACGGAAATAGTAATACAGCACCTCGCTAGACATCTGCTTACCCTTATGAAATTATCTCGAGAGATTTTTCAAGGGGTCCCGGTGTTCCAAATGGGGATACTTTTCACGACAAAGAACTACCGTGGAAAAACCCGGCTGCACGGAAGTATGTGATTGTAGGCCATGTGGCGACCAGAACTTTTCAGGATCAGAAACGTCTCGTCACATCTGGGCACTCGAACGCACGCTGCGTGTACCCTCGTGTCGCTGGACCACCGGAAGTGAAAAGAGGAAAACCTTTCTTCAAATGTTATCGCGATGTATTGTCTTTCCATCTAGTTCCGTTAGCGAAACAAGAAGGAATGTTTTGAACTTTCAGCCTTTTTTTCAATTTGTAACAGATGATTGAAAAGACTTTGTTTGTCTTCATTGCAAAGTACTGTATAAATATTCAGATCTAAGTGTTTCCCAAAATCACCATTTGGTGCATAGAGTACACGAATATCGAATTTCGGTGAGTACCTCCTGGAAAATGAATATTCTTGTGGGTTTTGTCCTTCGTCGAGGACCGAAAGCTGACATAACTTTCCTCGGTAAATATTTGAGAAAAAGTATGAGAAGGGACACGTGTGGGCTAAAATATTCGAAAGGCCTCTCGAAAGTCAAGCACCTGGTGTCTGGAAGACTATCTCTTGCTGCTCTGCTTCTTAGTTAGATAGATTGTACTATCTCACTATAATTAAGTCCATAGGTAAAACCAGAAACCCCTTTCTATACATGATGTCGTCATTACTCACTATTTTTCTTCTGCACAAAAACCATTCGTATTAATTAGAGTAGATCTTCAGGGGGCATATCGTCGTGTTCTATCTAATCAAATATTTTTCAAACTTCATATTTAATCATTTTTGTTATGGCGGCATGATCGTTTAGTAGTATTCTGTAGCATTTAAGATGTAGTCTGAGAAGTCGATTTTCAGTGTAAATCGGGGGTTGGGGGTCTTCACACGATAGAATAAAAATCTGTGTCGGTATTCCCTTCCTTCAATGAAATTCCAATGGTGCTTCCCCCACCACTTCACTAGCATGCGTTTATCTGGGCTAACAGTAGTAGCCCTGGTTCGCTCATTGGATGGTCGGTCACGTGGTTGTGTTCCGTCATACTGATTGTGAGACTAACACGCAGCGATAGGAAAGCGTGAGGACTTGAGGAGCCGTCAGTTCAGTCAGTTCGTGTCGAGCCGCTGGAGACAGAGTCTCGTTTATGAATCTCAATCCGGTTTGATACTATCAACATTCTTACTTCGCTCAATTTACACTATTACGCGGTCCGCGATCAAAATTTGATGGATCCCGTGACGGATGAAACGCGTTTGTGAAATAATGCGCAGTGTGTATACTCGATCGCAACCTTGGTCGAACAAAAGAAAAAGCAAAACAAAGAGCGTCAACGAGTGATCGCTACGTGACTGATCTACGTTAACTCTGGTAAGTGAAATCCTCAACATTAACTAACGGAAAATATTCTTTTGGTGGTAGAGGTAGTGGCAATATTTAAGAAATAGTTTCGCGAATAATGCGACGAAAGAGAACTTGTACTAATATCTATACTGTCTATAGTATCTATAGTAATAGTAATAGTTAAACAATGATATTAAAAGTTTATTTTGATATTAACATAACGATAAGTTATTTCTGACTCGGAAGGTTATCGTTTCGGTTGACAAAATCGATCTGCACATATTGAACCGGGTACGGATGTCGCGAGCTATGAGAATAACGAGAGTAAAGATTGCTTGCGTAAAAAGTGAAAGCGCGAAATTCTCCAATGGCGTTAGACACTCGTGTCGATTGATATGGTAAAATAGGACCTTCTGGATAAAATAGATTGCGATCATATACAACCAATTACTTTTGAGGTTATGTTCTTTAACAAGATTCGATTTATTTTCTTACTTCGCAGAAGAACACGCTGCACAAGTTTAAGTTTCCTATGATGTGTTTTCCAGGAAACGGTTATAGCCTTTACTTTACAAGTTTTATCGCAATTGTTTTCACACTCTTTACACGATTATCGATCGAAACTTCATAAAACTGTCGAGAGTTTTATATTACTAATGAAATTAATGTTAAAACGACAAGTTGACAGTTTGACCAGTCTCTCGCAATCCAAACAGAACGACTCCATTTTATGTAAATTCCAAAATTCCAGCAAAACATTGGCAATGTTGCTACTTACTTTACTTTTTATTAATCTGCGGCTTCCCAATATGGTTTCTAAGACAGAATTTACATGGTGCCTACTTGCAATTTTTTTTCTGCTGCATGATACACAAATAATTCTCGCGGATGGACCTTCTTTATCGCCATACTACTATCGCTGGTGAAACATCATTGAAAACACCACGTGTATACATGAGAGATAAAGGGACCACAACACGACTCGTTTATATTGCATTTTTTTATGCATGACGTACATAATTGGGAACAGATTTTTCTTTCGTTGTATGATAGATCTGCCAGTGTACATACAACTACAAAGTTTAATCGTGTTCTTTTATGTATTATACAATTTAGAATTGTTTAAGTCATCATTTTCCTGGTTGATAATCGTTGCTTGCTTAGTTTATTTTTCGATAGTGTTCACTTTTCTCATTAAGACTTTGTTACTATTTTTTACGAAACATATTTACGTACTATATTTCTCTGTTGTATCCTCATCCTTCTGGGACCAATGTACCCCTAATTGATATTCATTTTATAAATATTTCAGGAAGTACGTTTAAAAGTGATTGCACATATTTTTATTTATCTTCCGCCCAACTACAATGTCGCAGTGCGTTAGATAACAATAGTACAGTCTCCGTTACTTGTTGATATTTTTTCTCTGTAGCATTATGATGCTTTACACGAGCTTATAATCTTCGAAGAAGTATTTCTTCCATCGAAGAAGGTGTAATTATTACCTGTATTGCCTGTATCATAAAAAAGGAGCTATCATGCTGGTATGTACTTCGCGGAAGAGAATCATCAAGATTGCAATATTTTCAATCTTCGACGTATACGTTTCGTACTGTTTATCGATATCGCTGTTTGTCCTAAACAACCAGGCAGTTACCATTCACTTTTAGACTCTGCGAAGGATTATTGTTATTATTATTATTTATTTATTTATTTATTTATTTATCACAATCAAACTGGTACGGACATTCGAATATTTGCAATTGGAACTAGTCAAGTTATTTGTCAGCATTCCATTTTTTCAATAGGATTATAGAAAAGATTATTATTGTTCGCGAGTAGCTGTGAGAATATTTAATTAAATTATATCAAACTTTGAGCTGATTTTCATTTGTTTCGTCTCCACAAGGTTTACTTAAGTAAAAAACATTAATGAAGATGCTTCAGATAAATATTAATAAAATTCCTTATCTAAAGCTGTGCAAAATCCTACAATGTTATTTTACTGGAAAAAAATGAAGGAATGTACCTGTTCAGAGAAGAAATATCTTACATATCGCGTAACTCGCGTCGAGCTGGAAATTAAAAAAAAGAAAATTATCTCTCATAGTTCCCGAACAATTAGATTATAACACTTTACGCGGATTACATTGTGGACCAATTAAGTAGACGTCAACCTTCTGGGATTATAATACTCCAAACTTTAACAGACGTTACTCTCTTGAAAAGGAAGATGTTTATTATTGGAATTTCACTGATAACTAGAGTAATGGGGAACCGCGATCGTAATCGATATCGCTCTCTTCAACGATATCTGGCATCGTTCGATTTTAATTCGTTTCAGTTATTTATAATTCGACGATGGATCATTCGAGACGCCACCTCTTCACCAATGGAAATGAGTATCGTCGGATAAGAGTAGAAATATTGTTAATTACTCGTTCGACGTGTACCAGTGGACAGAGTAATTGTTATTTTTCACCACAGAAATGATAGTTTTCGCGCTGATAAACCCCCCGTCGGTGAACTGAGAACACGTATCGAGGAGAAATTAATCTTATGACTGCGCAGAGAGATCGACCGTTTCGAATAATGCTGATATGTACAAAACATACGCGTTACATGAGCAGAAATCGGCACGTGTATCAACAGTGTCGAGTTCTCAGATTCTTAAATGAAGTGTTCAATAAGAAATGATAAATTAAAATAAATAGGTGTCGTTTAGGGTACTTTGATTCGCTTATTTAAAAATTCACGGATGAAAGATGGATGGGTATCGATATTTTAAAACATCCTTTCGAATCTCAAGTCTCTTCGATTCCGAGCGTGAGACCAGAAAACATCCGTTTGGCTTGGTTTTAATTTTTCTTTTCGCTACGCGTCTAGATGTAAGCTAACGACAACAGGTTTCACGGAAGATCCTGTAAAAAGCAAAGAGAACGCCAACTGTCCTTGGTTGCTTGCTAAATCGACATCGTCGCTACGTCACTGTTCGAAGCGAACGAACCTGTAGCATGTGTAATTTCGCGCAGCAATTACCCTACTGAATTATTACGAAGTTATCATTGCAAAGGTTTACGTAGCTATTGAATCGAACACTTCGAAATCAGTCACTGTCACGGCTTAACCGCTCAATTGATGTAAACACGATAAAGGAAATGTCAAATGATGGTCATTATGTCGCAAATTTGTCTGTATACTTTCTGGAATTTGTTATCTGAAATAAATTTGTATTCTAATTACTACCTGTATCATTTTTACTTTTTAATTTGTATCAGCTAACAGAAACACAAGACTAACAGAGTCAGAGTCCCTTTTAATAAAATGCAGAATTTCATTCCAGAGGGACTCGAGGATTTTCTATGTGTTTGCGTGACTTGCTACTTTGCAATGTTTAGATTTAGATTCATTCCATCGGCTTATCTATTTGTGACGACAGGAGATCATCCAAGTACAGTACCGTTCATAATTATTCACATGACTAATTGTAGTTTCCTACGTGATGCAAAAAACGAAGATCGTATTTTCCACGGAAGATATTTATTAATTGATTTTTGGTATAAAAAAGTATTATATTACGTTGACTATTGGTCATTTCAAGCAGTATATTCAACATTTTTTTATTGCAAAGAGTTTTCTATAAGGGACTCCAAGATTTTGCTTTACATTAAAGTCTCTTTTGGAGAACCTGTCTTTAATTAAATTCACAAAAGGATCTAAATATTGTCGAATTTTTTGTTGAAATACTTCACTGGTAATTGCAAAACATTATCTTAGTTAGTGTTTTGCGTGACATTTATGTCATACTGTGTCTGTTCTATCTAATCGTATTTACACAGTGTTAGCAATTGCGAATGCTGATCATAAATACCATAATCTAAAGGTCATAGCTTAGTTATGTTTCGACGTATCACATTTCGTAGCGTAGTTTGCAGAAGGCAGTGTAATGGTAAATAGTTCTGCGATTTTAAAGTATATCTGTTATTGGAGTAATCTATAAGTGCGCTATACACGTGTAGCGAACAAATATTAGTGCTCTTAGTGCTATTAGTGTATGCTTCTAAAGAATAGTTAGCAGGGTACTTAAAATTCACAAAACTAGGCCATTAAAGGAAATTTAAGTACTTAAAAATGTCGTTATGTTTGAAACTGTTCGGAAGTTTATCTATTGCACGATAGTTCTCAATGCGATAGGGTACTTTCGCGTTAGTGAAGCACTTTGATTGAGAATTTTACTTAGATTATAAGACATTAACCCTTTAATGCACAAAGCTTTACGTTGAACACAGAGTTATAAAGATATGGTAAGATAGCATTGTTGAACTTTGAAAATTTACTCCATCTCTGGAACTACGGTCGATGGCTAATTAGCAAAGCACGAAAAAACCCAAACACTTTAAAAGATATACACCCGTACTTTCAACACACGAACAGAAGGCTCGGCGACATGAAAATGTTTATTATTTGACATGTCGGGAAGTACATCCGAAAGATAAAATAATCTGTAGATAACTCTAGTATAAAGTTCATGTGGTTCCCAAATTCTGCTGGACCACAACATGAGACAGTAGATGTTGCCCGATACTAAAGAGACTTTGGAAAATCCTTTACGGGGGTTTCTTTTCTCAGAAACTAACCGAAGATAACGTTTAAATTTTCGTTACAGTTAAGTTCCACAAGGAGACTAATTGTTCAGTTTGCAACGCAAGTTTTTGAGTACCTCTAATTACACTTACTACCCTACGCATAAATTTGTTTCTGAACTAACGTCACCTTAATTGGCACCGTAATTGCGTAACTCCGTTGTCTAAAATCGATTATTTTTGCGTTTCACGTTCGACCTCTGGGAAAGCTCGTTCGCATGCACGCCCGTATGCATTACGCATCTCGCGATGCCACGCAGAAAAAGGCGTGTCTCGTTTGAAGCAAATGCGAGTACAGCGGTACAGGTCGTTAGCCCGGATCGTGCAGAATAGAATTACGAAGGGATTTGATGCGTGAGGTGCATGATCATTCGACATTCTATTGAATGGAACGCGGGATTTTTTTTATTTATACAGTTCGATTACGCATACAAGCTTCCGAAGCTCCTAGACGACGACAACCTTCTTTTTCCGTTGTTCGAAATCTTTATAAATTTCTTTTTTCTTTGGTGAGGGGTGCAAGGGCTGACAATCAAACGATTAAAACGTTGTGAAATTTTGGAAACTTAATTTTCTGTTTACGATGCTGTTTCCGATTCACTTTTTCTTTTTCGTCTAATTTTACGCGCGAGCAACAAAGCACGTGACTTCTAACACACTGGATTGCTTCATGAATTTGTGAAATTTCTTCCTTACAAATATTTCATAAAAATTAATCTACAATATATTTTCCACCATTTTTTAAATCTGCTAATTTTTGAATTTCACAATTCACATGCCAATCACTTTTGCAGTAATTTTCATAGTTCAACGCGATGTTATCTGTCCAAAGTGTTAAGCGTAAATGTATGGACCAAGCCAACATATTATGCGCATAAATGAATTTTCCATTGCAGCGAACGAGTACACACGATGGCCTGCAGAATGGTCGGTCAATGGTGGATAATTTTGTCAATAATCATCTTGATGGGCAATGGTTTCGAGATTCGATGCCCAGAACAATCGTGTCGCTGTTATGGTGGCCAATACAGCGATACTGTGATACAGTGTCCGATTGGGAATAATTCAGCCTTCATCGTGAATGTTGACGCGTACAAATTTATTCAGGTGAGCACGGGTGACTCATTCATGCTTTTTAAAGCGAATCTGTAGATCCCCACGGCCAATAAAACGGTATAGACACCTACTGTGGTTCTCCAAACGAATAAGAAAAAAAATTGATAGGAAGTTAGTAGAATAAAAAATTCCACCTTTTTTTTTTATTATACATGTAGATACGAATCCTGTCTAGGTACTGTGATTTTATCGAAAAAGTATAATAATAAGCATTCATATTAAAATTATGAAACGTTCTTACAGGCGTACCCTTCGATTCTAAATTTCCTTCGGCCTTACGAGCACGAACTTTCTCTTCTCTTTACATAATGTGCTAATCGTTTACATGGAAAAGATTGCCGTAATGGTTTCCCAGAAAAGCGCCAAATATATTTTCTTGGTAACAATATTTACCATAACTACCATATCTAATCGGGCCTGAATGTTTACTGTCCATCATCATTTGAATGCATAATATTACGTTTCAACGTACTGTTATCTTATGTACAGAAAATATTAATTTATTGTGCACTTTCTGCTTTCTTATAAATGCAATGTAAATGCATTTCTTCAGAATTAAAATGGAAAATATATGTGAAGAGAAGAAAGGATTCTTGTCATTATCCTACTATCAGTTCCCACGTGGATATCACTACATGTATACAGGATGCTATTTAATGATACATAGTCACGATACAGGCGTTCTACTTTGTTACATAATTAAGTACTACCTCAACCATCCATAATATCAATAAAAAGTGTCAATCCTGTTAACCCGGTTTATGAACACTATCTCCACAGTCGTTGATTAAACTGTTAGAGACGATGATTTTCCTGTTTTGAGAAATAAAATGTGTGTCTAACTAATTTTAACTCTGACAACGCTACATACTGTATAGTTTAATACTAGCGACTATTAAAAAAAACCCTGATTTTTCCTCGTTGCTTACAATAACACAGCCAACGGTCTTCTCACCCTAAACCAGAGCGAAAAAAAATCTTCTTTTATATACGAAAAGAACATTATCATTTGTTTAGATACAATGTCAGAACAGCCCCGAGTGGTCAGACTTCCACTTGACCAACTTGTTCCCCGCGCACAACATAGAATCCACACATTTCCGGATGTGCGATTTGCCAACGAATTCCAGCCTAGGCGAAATCATGCGCAAACTTGGCGCGGAGAACGTGACGAGGCTGGTATTCCAAAAGTTTGATAGCTTGAACACGAACCTGACCAGAAAGCACCTGGGCGGGTTCCCAGAGTTGAAGAGTCTGGTTCTATCGACGAACAACATCGCCAACATCAACAACGACCTGTTCGCCGATGTTCCCAAGCTCATTTGGCTCGATCTGAGGGATAACAACGTGCGTTTGCCTCTGGGCGTCTTCAAGAACGTACCGAACTTGAAGATCCTCGAGCTGGGTCGCAATAGAATGACTAGCTTCGAGCCAGGTGTGTTCGACGACTTGGCAAATCTGCAATTGCTGAACTTGTGGCAGAACATGTTCACGGAGATTCAACCAGGCGTCTTCGACAAGCTCGTGTCCTTGAAATCTTTGGATCTCAATTCTAACGATTTGCTCACCTTGCCAGAAAATATTTTTGAGAAGCTTGAGAATTTGGAGGTGTTGAATTTGTTTGGGAACAACTTTACGTCGTTGCCAGTGGGTTTGCTGAGACACAACACTAAGCTGAGAACCGTGCTTCTTTATGGTAACAAGAAAAACATGACGACTTTGCCTGAAGGATTGTTCGCCAATCTGACATACCTGGAAGCGGTGCAGCTTAGGAGCAGTGGACATGTCACGCTGCCAGAGAATCTGTTTTGGGGCTGTCATTCGTTGAAGAATATCAGTTTGGAGAGGAATTATCTGACGTCGCTTCCAAAGGACATTTTCAGAGGCTTGCACGAGCTATCCCTGCTGGACCTTTGGTACAACGAGCTAACGTCACTCCCTGACGACATTTTCTTGGACACTCCGAATTTGATCAGGTTGAATTTGTCTCAAAATCACATCACTTCGATATCTAGGTACGCCCATTGATAGCTTACCTTGGAGAATTCTATTCTCAGTATCCCTAGTATCGATATTTTCCTAACAAATTGTTTCAATCGTTGCAGGAAGCTTTTCAGACGTTTAAAATCGCTACAAGTATTAGATATGAAGGGGAACAAGTTGAAGATAATAGAAGACACTAGCTTTAATTCTCTCGAGAGCCTACGAATTGCGATATTTTCTGACAATCAGCTCTCGTTTAGCAATCCGTTGTCATCTCGTCGTCACGAATTCGGAAGGATATCGCCGTTCCAGACTTGTACCGATCTAGAAGAATTGCATCTAGCGCGAAACGAAATCTCTGAAATATTCGGAGATTGGATTTTAAACACCTCGAATTTGAGACTGTTGGATCTCAGTTACAACCAGATATCTAACATATCGGTAAGTACTTGTAAAAAACATTCATTAATAACTGAATAATTAACGTTTATTATATATATAATGATTTATGTAAAACATTTCAGACTTTAGATCTGCAGTTTATTTCCAAAAATATTAAAGTGGATCTAACACATAACAACATACGACACATCAATCTGAAAGATGCTGAAACGATAGCTGGTTATCAAAGCAGCCAGCGCGACGTAATAATACTAATCGAAGATAATCCCATAGTTTGCGATTGCGATTTGTACGATTTCCTTCGTTATTTGAACGGAGAAATGCATCCCAACGTACAAAACTACTTCCACATAATACCAGGCGACTTGAGATGCAAAAGTCCAGAATGGATTGAAAGTATAACCATGACAGACTTGAAGTTACAATCATTCAAGTGCCAAGTAGTTGAACCCTGTCCAAAACATTGCACGTGTTGGAAGAAACCGTACGACAAAACATTCTTGATCGACTGTTCCTACAAAAATCTAACAAGTGTACCGCGTAATATTAGAACTTTACCTTCTTATCAAGTCGAATTAAACATGACTGGAAATAAATTGAACAAAATGTTGCCTCTGACAGACATTGGTCTGACAAATGTTTCTGTTTCTAAACTGCTCTTATCGAACACTGGTATATCTAACATAACATTGGACGAATTGCCATCGAGTATAGAGGTGAATAAAATTATTCTGAAATTACCAACGATTCAACTAGCTAAATCTAACGATATTTATTTTCAATGTTTCAGGTCTTGGAACTGCATAAAAATAACATCAGCAAAATAGATTCCAACGTTTTGCACTTTATGAAGAATTCTACTAACTTAAAAATGCTTACGCTACATGAAAATCCGTGGACATGCAATTGCGACGACAGAGACTTTTTAAACTTCGTTCAAACCAGAGTCGCGAAAATTTCCGTTCCCTCGATGATCACTTGCAAGGATATGACCATTCCAATGTTAAAGATGACAGCAACAGATTTTTGTCCAGCAGACATCGCGATGATCATAGGAATCAGTCTGGCAATAGCGTTCACGGGATTGATCATTGGTCTGTTAGCAGCATTGTACTATAGATACCAACGAGAAATTAAAGTGTGGTTGTACGCGCATCAACTTTGCTTATGGTTGATAACCGAAGACGAATTAGATAAGGATAAATTGTACGACGCGTTCATAAGTTACTCGCACAAAGACGAAGACTTTGTTGTGAATGAATTGGTATCGAAATTGGAAAATGGCCCGAGACCATTTAAATTGTGTCTCCATTTCCGTGACTGGATAGCTGGGGAGTGGATACCAACGCAAATCGCTCGTTCCGTCGACGATTCGAGGAGAACTATAGTAATTTTGTCGCCAAACTTTTTAGAAAGTGTTTGGGGACGAATGGAATTCAGAGCCGCCCACTGTCAGGCACTCAACGAAGGCAGAGCAAGAGTTATTCTAATTATATACGGTGAGATAGGTTCCACAGATGACTTGGATCCAGAACTTAAGGCATACTTGAGCATGAACACATATGTGAAGTGGGGGGACCCGTGGTTCTGGGATAAATTGCGATACGCGCTACCACACTCCCCAAAATTTGCAAATAATACAGTTAAAAGGAACATTTTTGAGGAGCATCAACCGAGTATTCGAATCAACGATGAAAAGAAAGAACTTATTTATCCCGTTGGTGGCCCTGAGACGCCACCCGCGGCAAGCACTCCACCAGCGGATAGCTTGAAAATATTTATGCACGATGAGAATAAAATAAATGGCGAAGAAAATGGCTCTAAAAAAGTAGCTGAATTAAATGGCATCGCGAAGCATAAATTTTCGCCGGAAGAATTGATACAGAATAATCTTATTAATAAATCACAATGTACCACTGTATAACGAGGCGCAGAAGGACTGACACAAGATCTTCAGGATTAAACTTATTCAAAGTGGAACCTCAGAAATCATTGCTTAATAGGCGGTTCTTGTATGTTTCAATATTTACAAATAGTCAAATTTTACTTAAAACGGGTATAGTTGAGACGAAAGAACAAAAATCTTTCAAACAAGAGACGATACACTTTAGGTAAGATGTGCTATTTCTGAATATTGTCAGATCTCTTTCAGATATGTGGGATATTCCTGATTAATTAATTTCAATCTTGAAATTTGTATCAGTACATATGTGTACTTTCAAACGAGTGGCGATAGCTGTTGGTATGTGGTGCAATGCCAAAAATATTTATTTTATAAGAGTGACTCATCTAACTTGTCTATTGTTTAAATTTATTTAGTTTTTAACCTTTCTGAACTTGGAGGTTTCACTGATCATTGAACACGAGATTCGATCATCTTTCCGTAATTAGCATCAGCCATATCATACCTCTCTATGCAGTTCTTAGATTCAGATAATGTTCGTCACCTCCTAGACCATCGTGAATATTTATGTAGCGAAGGGGTTACTAGAGTTCAGGAAGGTTAAATAATACAGATAAATATTTAAAACAAACAATACACAACGACTGAAGATATTTAGTTATAGAAAACTACTCCATCATTGTAAATACGTATCTTTTTGTAATTTTATATGCATATAAATTTGGAACATGTTGCCATTATCATTCGAATGCATAATCATTATAGAAATAGAATGAATATTACATTGACAATTTGTAGAATTATTTGCGAGACGCGGGCGTTAGTAATCTTTAGTATGCATTTTATGTGTGCATACTATGTAATTTTATAAAGCATTTGTACACTAACGTTCATTTCTTTTATACCGCGATAATTTAGAAAATGTTATTACAATTACAAATATACCTCACAATGTTCTTATGTTTTGTTAGATTTTACGATGATAGTTAAAGCTGTAGTATCATATAAAAAAATCCATATACATTAATAAATGATCATTGTAATGTAATTTCATCACGTTATCATCACGCATTGATTTATGCTGTACAGGGACATGTATTATTATACATTTATAAACTAATTGCTCTATTTTATGAGCACAAAAAACTTGTTATAGCCATTATTGTAAGTCATAAATAAATCAATTGTATTTTAACTGAGAATTATGATACCAATTAAAAGTATTGAGTGGGAAACTAAATAAAGAATCTCATAATAAATTCTTAATTTTACATTAAATACTTGTAGCTATATTGTAATTTAATGTTAAGATTATTTTATTATGCGATTGACACCAAATGAGTACCTGAACAATAAAGACTCATGCAAAGCTTAACAAACACTGAAAACTTGTATAATTTCCTACTTTTACTTACTACCAATTAATAATCATCCTAGCTTAATATAAAACATAAAGAAAAATGGAAAGTTTTAGGGCCAGAATTTTTAATGGTTTCAGATATCATCGTAATTATTTCTATTATTTCGAAAGACTGTAAAATCATAAATAAATATTTTAAGAACCCATCATGGCGTAGGTGACGCCAAACTCGCGCCTGAATTTCAATCGGTAGTCTAGAACAGAAATTCCCAGAAATTGTCAAGTTTAAAGCACATTTGTTAGTACAAATACACCCACATTATCATTAAACAACATTCAAACTCAAACTAACTCGCAATATATTGTAATTTAAGTTATAGAGGCACAGAATCAATTGAAATCAAGTTGAAGAAAAGAGCGCGAAAATGTTCGAACTTCTCTCACGATTCTGATTGAATTTATAGCTAAATATCTATTAATATCGGATGACAGCACTAATAGAGAATAAAAAAGAATATTAATTATGATTAGTGGCGATTAGAAGACAATAGATTCAATATACATACGCAATTATTCGCGAAACACTTAGCACGTCTTATCGCACCACTTTCTCGCATCTCGCGCTCCAAAGACAGCAGTGGAGAAAACCTCAACTTTTCGTTGATATTTGTATTTCTAAAAACAAGGTTAAACGTTATTAAATTTTGTTTCTCGAATATTGTTTATGATTTAACGGACTTCTGTATACATTCAACTAGAAGTATTACGTGTCAATAATAATATTATACCATCATGAATGACAAAACGTTCCTTGACGTCGACGAAACAATATTAACAAAAATCTTGACACTACCTGTGAGTATACATATTTGTGTAAACATTATGCTAAAATTAATTTGCACAGCATAATTGTTTTTACAAATTCCTAGGAAAATGTATCACAGATCGACGGTATAACCAAACAACCTGATTCAAAGCCTTTCTTTATTATTCAACCTGCACCTGGTAATATCTTATCATTGCAGAGTAATAAGAATTACTTGCATCAAATTGATAATTTATATTGTAGGTATATGCGTAAAAACAAAGACTGACAGTGGAGAAAAAGTTTTTTTGAATATATGTACATCTGATAAAATACCAGCACCAGAGGATATATCTGATGAAAAGCTTGTCGAGTTATTATTAGAGGAAAATCCAAATTATTTTGTACCTCTGAGTATTGGCAGTGAAAGGATTGAAGTTGATAGGGGTGCCTAAATTTTGCACATACATTTTAGTAGAAGTAATATTTGGCATAATTTGTTTAAAATTGTAGGTGGATCACCTTGTACAATATATGACGTTGCATATAATACAACATATTTCAAAAAATGTGAGAACAGGAAGAATTTTTTATTGTTTACTATACAAGTTACAATAAGTGCGGTGTCCGATAAGTTTAACAAGACTTTAAATGTTGAAAATTATGTGATACTTAAAAATCGTAAGGTATGATTGTTCTGTAATTATACATTAATCAAGTGAAATTAATTTATAGATTTTGTTGATTATCATAGGCTATGGGAAAAATACAACAGCATAGAATTGAAAATCGTGAACCACGAATGCATTCACAAGTTAAAAAACCACTTATTACAGAGATTGAGTCTCCTATTAAAAACATTCATAAAGAAGAAAATAAAGTTATTCAATCAGAAAATGTCTCTATAGAACCAAAGTTGAATTATGTGTTATTAAAACAACCTTTAAAAGGACCAGCAACTCATTTGATTGGCTTATTTCAAGTTCCTAAAGGGGTAAGTCAACATTTTATTTACAGTTGCTAATAAACAAAACTGAACTCTTACATTTTGTATAGACTACTGGCAAAGATGTGGAAGTACTTCTGGACGAAAATCGTATTGTAATTACTGTTGATAACACTACTCTAGCATACGACCTTTCAGTTCCATATACCATAAACATAACGCGTGTAAAATGTCTTCTAGATAAGGATCTCAGGGTAAGACACATAATAGTTTATTGTAAAATTAGTTTTGTTAGAAACATGTTTCGTGTTGAACTAACATGCATACTATTCAAAACTTTTATAGGTATTAAGATTAGATATGCCTGTGCGAAGTGCTTTAGACAATGTACAGAATTAATAAATAATAAATACAAGTTGAGTACTTTTATTAATTGTTTTATTATAACAAAAACCTGTTTCATGTATGATATTAACAAACATGAAACATCGTAACATTAATTACATTTCACACCATGTCAAATGTAAATAGCAGTATTTTCTATTGCAAATTATATCTCTTTTTATTAAAAATAGTAGGCTTCAATGTGCGTGAATAGCGTGATTACTGTCAAGTCTACAGTGTTATACGAAAATCTGTATACTAACAACATAAGTATAGATTGAATATCTGTAACAATTGTGAAAAATATAACTTATACTCCATGGTATAAGAAATAGTACAGAATATCAAAACAATCTCCAGTAATGACATGTAACTATTTTATGTGCGTAAAAACAATATCACAAACACTGGTATTGGAATGTAGTTGTATGTATATATGATGATTAGGATTAAATTTTATGGCAGACTGCATCAATAGAAATGCGTCAGTTCAGGAAGTTTGATATGCCATTCTTGTAATTAATGTTCGTAAATTAATGATCATTTTATATGTCTGTATAAAACGTTGATCGTTCGATTCCAATCATAGCAAAAACATTTGGCAAGAAATACTCTGTATTTACACCTATCATAAAACAAGTTACATACTTGTGGACTAGATCAACAAGAACCTTATTTTTATTTTCAGAATAATTTCTACTTTTCATAAGGTCCTTGGAATTAATTCTTAACATGGCACACATTGTCCCATAGGTAAGAGGTTTGCAAACAGTTCTTATTGCAAGAATACTGCAAAATCCAAGTACTGTTCTAAGTATCATGCAACCAAACATTGAGTATGAAGGCCAGGTGATCAGATATGGTGGCTGCTTCACAGGAGTTATCATGGCTCCAGTACTGGAATTAAGCCATGCTCCTAAATGAACCCCAGTTGTTACAGACACCACCATACTAGTGTCACCTCTGTAATAAAAAAGTGATTATTTGCATTTACATCAATGCACTTGTAGAATATAATTATTTATTTATTACCTGGTTGGTGTCCATTTTTTACTGCAGGGATAATAAACTATAACACATATACTAATGGCAATTAAAATTACTAAAGCCCAAGTATTGCAAACGATATAATCATCTATTACATCCACTAAAGGTAGTAGTGGAATCATTAATGCAATGGCTAGTATTAAGCCTGCTAGAATGTCTAACACTGTATGCATGCCCAAATAGAGCCTGCTCATACACACAAGTGTACACCTTTCAAACACACAAAGATAGTTATACTTCAAGTTCCTTATTAACTTCGTGAACCTGCTGTTAAGGCATAATGTATCACTTACCAAAGAAAAGCAACTGTCCAGCCAATAGAAAGAGAGTAAATATATCTATTCATTGTAAATAATACTACACTGAATGGAATTGATATACCAATCATAGCATGAGTAGATGGCATTCCGTATTCTTCTGACCATTTTGTTTGCAACCGAATTGCTGGTGGACATGCTGGTCGTGGCCAACATATAACATCTTTTAACATTTGACCTAAACGAATAATTTTATACTGCAACAATAGCGAGTTTTTGTACAAAACGAATTCTGTTCTACTAGACATTAATTTACCTGTGGTCATAACAATACACCATACTAAGACAATTCGTCTACCCACAGCACCATCAATATTCCAAAACCAAAAAGGTATAAACGTAGAATAAAATATTTCATCTCCTAATTCAGTTCCAAATAGAAACAAATAATACCAAAAGTAATTCGATATGGTATAATTCGAGTTACTGGCGACCGAAAATAACCGGTTTTGTTCATCGTTCGATGAACAGGTATTCGCCAAATTGATGGATTTTCTCTCGATCGAAACATGACCATTTTCCTTCGACACGCCACGATTCGACGGAGAATTATTTAAGTCACGTTCAAGTTTTTGAGAAGCAATTGCATGGGTCCGATTACACAAATCTTCCTCGTGTTGTTCTTTGAAATTTTGTCGATAATGTATTCTGACACCAAACGCTTCCTGAATCTTCGCGACCAAAGACGCATCTTTCAAATAATCTACAATTTCTAACCACATGTCTGCTAACGCACGATTTTCATCGTCGGATTTTATTTAGCGACTAAATGGAATACTATCAAAAAAATGGAAGCGGCGACGACGCATTAATACTACTGATGAAATCACATAAAAACTGCCAATGAAATATGTATAAACCTAATACAAATATCCCGCGTGAATGTGAATTTAACTATCGAGCAGATACTGTCATCGTAGAATTGTTGCGAATTCGATCTGCAACACGTACAAATCTTTTGAAATAGTGATTCAATTTGGGTACTTGCCTACCTTTTACGTGCTTAAATGAATGCAATACTGAAAATCTTGCCACGTACCATTTTAAAGTAAAATATTCTTCACTAGTTTCACTATACTTCATTGCACTTTGTGTGAATTAAATGTGCTTACATTACAAACGCTATACGTTTAGACTGACTGGATTCAATACGAAACCACAGACGAGTGTACCTCGTCTGTGGTGAAACTACGCACCACTAAACACTATCCTGTACTTTATAGTTTGTTCACGACGCATCGATAATTCAGAACGTCCAACCATTGCAGATGGCGATAAACTATTTTTAACTACCGTCGGTCAAGAAAAACACCATAATAATGAATAGAATTCTAAATTAATAAATATCTATCTAATAAAAAAAAGAGTGGTTGACTTTTGTTGTTTTATTTTACAGGCTACCTTTATTCCTTTATACAGCGATAATATTCGGATGCTATATCGTACGAATACTACTTGCGTTATATTGTGCGAACTAAAGATGTAAAGTCAAAATTGACCCATTCTCCCGCGTCCTATAATATATAAAATACAATATACAGTGTGCCGTGCTTGTTAAAAAACGGATAACAAACGTTTCACCCATTTGCTACACTTGTTTTCTTAAAATGCGAAATACAGTTCGTTCGATAGTCAAAATACGTTCGCGAAATGAACATTTATCACAGAAACATTTTTAATTCGAGCGTCGATTATTCATTTGAATCGTCTTACGATTGAAACATGTGCCCGATGAAAGCGAAGTCCTTGACGGTCAAGGAAACATCGGAAGCATCCGAATTAGGATGAACATGTAAATCTGGAGTGCCAACAGGACTAACGCTGTCCATACTCGGGGAACTTATTCTCTGAATATCGTTTACGTACGTTTTATTACCCTGAATATTCAACGGAACGATCATTTCATTCAGATGTGTTTGAGGTAAAATTGTGATAATAGGGGTCACGCTTGGTGAAGACGTCTCTGATTGGCAATAATTCTGCGCGGTTTGATACTGAGCTTTACATTTTTTTTCGTGGACGAATAAACTACCGTTATGGCTGTACGCCGTGCCGCAAATTTTACAAGCATACGGTTTTTCACCTGTATGCGTAAATCTGTGTTCTTTCAAGTACTTCAGCCTCCTAAACGATTTTCCACATGTTTTGCAATGGTAATTGGCTTCGCCAGTATGCGTTGTAATGTGTGCTTTTAAAGTACACGATTTGGCAAAAGCAGCACTGCAAAAATGACAAACGAACGGTCTATCACCAGTATGCGTTCTTTCGTGATTTATACAATTCGAGTTAGACGTGAAGCCTCGTCCACAGTACTTGCAAACATGAGGTTTATAGCCTGTGTGCGTTCTCATATGAAACATGAGACCTGTATTTTGTCTAAACGTTTTACTGCATATATGACACAAGAATCGCTTGAAATTTGCGTCTTCCTGTTCTTTGACGCGTTCGTGAATTCTTATGTGCCTCTGCAATTTGATTTCCTTTTCAAAGGATTTGTTGCATTCATCGCATCGATACGGTTTAGATATTTCGTTAGTTTTCTGTTGATCTTTATCCTTTACATCGCAGTTACACGTGTCGCCGCAATTCATACAGCCTTCTTCTTGTGAATTGTGCGTGTTTAGCTCATGTTTTAATAGAGATCTTTTAGTGTCGTATGATTTTCCACAAATCTTACAAGGGAATCCCTTCTCTTCATTATCCGAATCCAACTCTTCTTTTATCCAGCTGTTTATTAATTTAATCGCCGACTTATCATCGGATGGTTTCTGCGTTTCTAAAGACGCTTTGTCTTTGTTGTGTCCGTAGCGAGTTTTATGACTTTCTAACCTATCTTGACGGAAAAATTTCATATTGCACACATTACAAATGAACCTTTTTTCAGTATGAATCAGTACATGTTCTTGAAGCAACTCGTTAGTCTGATAACATTTATTACAATGTTTACATCGATGAGATGTCGCGTCATCGAAAGCGTCGAATACTTCGTTAATATCAACATCGGTATTTGATAAACAACAATTAGAACTTGTACGTTCACAACTCTTCAACATCTTTGATGTATATTTATTATTTATATATTCTTCTTCAGTTTCTTTCCTTTTACTATTAACACCAATTTCGGTAACCGTTTCTTTCTGTTCACCGTTATTTTCTAATTTTCGTCTGTCCCTAATTTCTTTTAGAATAGACAAAACTTCTTTTGGATTAGCTCTTTTATGAACATTTAAATGTCGTACCATAGTATCCATTTTTTTGAAATTTTTATTACATATTCTACATAGTACAGGTTTAAGTTTCTCTTTAACTTTGTGTAATTTGTTATGCTTTACCAATTCATCCAATTCGATAAATTGTTTATCACATTTCTCACAAGTAAATTGTTTCTCATTATGAGTTGCTATGTGTTTGTCCAAAGACTTTTTGCTGGAATAATACCTCTTACATTTTGAACATGTGTAAGAATTCTGAGAATTTGTATCCTCAACATTCACAGAGTAATCATTTTCTACAATATCACGCTTAACATTTGCATTCTTTTTTATGTACTGTCTCTGTCTTTCCTTATGATTCTTTAAGTTTTCCATAGAAGTCACTCTTTTGAACATAGTTGTTCTCCTTGTTCGATAAGCATCTTTTCCTATGACAATTTTTTCACATTCTGCTTGTTTATATTTAACATTAGTATCATTTAGATGATTATTAAGTTCACTCTGTTCTATGCTATTCGGTTCGATAGTTGTTTTAAGTTTCTCTATGCTTTCTGAATCAGGATCACAATTTACAGTTGAAGAGGTGTCACGATTCAGTACAGAAACTATATTAGCTTCCATTTTAATAAACTCCGAGGTAAAGGTATAATCGGTCTGACAACATTGATCCTATTAAAGAGAAAATAATTGGTTACAATTTTACAAATGTAATCTGGTTCTTTGGATATGCATGGATATTTACTTTGGTGGTTTTAAGCCTATTTGTATTGGACATTGATTTAAGCTTTCCATATACTTCTCTCAATCGGATATCAGATTGCTGGCATTGTTTTCTCAATTCATGAGCATTGTTAACTTTGATCATACATTCCATACAAATAGTAGTGGGTAAACCATCGTTCTCCATGATCTAACCAATGGAAACCTTTGTTAGTACAGCAATAGAAAACAGAAAAATGCTAGAAAATTAAACTGTTTTAAACAGTTAACTGACCTCAACGCCGCTGCACAAGCGGAATTTCTCAAGCAGGTCGAAGGTATCTGTATTATCCTGATCATTTCGTTTAGTCCCGAACAAATTTTGGTTATTTTGATTTGTTGCAAGACAAACACGGCAAAGATTGTCACTACCGTCGGATAGAACTGACATTTCAATTTGTAATTTCAATTTGATTAAAATCTGACGAAACTAGTGGTTCAACCAAAAGGATATTTACATTCCAACTCTTCACGATCGTCAATACGATGTTATCGTTTAAGTACTTTGTAGTGTAGCGGCGTTCTCCATTATATGCACCTTATTTCTTTTTTCTGGCGAAAGGCCATCAGTGTTTCTGGTAGAGTTTCTATGTAAATTCAACAATTCATCGTAAAAACACGATTTCTACGAATGGATCAGTTTCCTAAACAATGATCGTTCGTTGTTGTCGTTATTATCGTTAACTATAAGGCGAACACGATCGAAATTTCAACTGTGAAAAAAAGTCGAAATTACAGAAAGAGGAAAAATTTGTGGGGACCGTGGGGATCTGTTTATTATGGTCGTTCGTGACACAAGCAGACAGGACGCGACGGCCGACGGCAAACACGAAGCAGTGATTGGAGTCGGTTTATGTGATAAATATTGTGTAAAAAACATCGTAAAGATTGTCAAATTCGAACGTTCGCGTAAATGGAGGCTTTACCGCGAAAGAAAGTTCGAGGAAATGTCACCGACGAATCGAGTGCTGAAGAGAGCGCGAAAGTTAGCGGGAAATGCACGGGTCAGGACTTAACCTATGATGTACTGAGAATAATATTTAAGAATTTGAATGGAATGGAATTGTCGAGCGCCGCGATGGTTTCCAGGTGCGAGCCCGATTAGCCATTTATCATTGTTTCTCTGTACTTTAAACGACGGAAAAACTTGTTTCTCATTATATCCCTGAGAAAGGTCTACTTCTACGAGACGAAGAATCCCTGCGCGCTGCTCTAATTTTCCGTCTTCCGTATAAATTATGAGATTTCCTGGCCAGTTTTCGGTGAGGCTCCGTAAAATGAGCTAGCACACAGTGCTTTATAATTCCAGATCCTGGTTAGAAGCGGCAAATAATGAAAAACGAACCAGAGGTCCTACTCATTCGATAGAACATTTAACAGAACATATAACCATGGGACGCGTTAAGACACAAATAATTAAACAATTACGTATAAAACCTGTGTTAGGATTATTTTTTCCATCTAATCGTATACCACTTTTCGAAACAGGTATTTATTATCTCAATTGTACTTTAGTATTCATAAATTTATGGTCATCAAATACTAATGATTTGATTTGTTTAAGATTGCCACTGTAAAGTTCTTCCACCAAATTGCAACACTATCACGTTGGGTACATATGGCATAGTTATCGATAATTTAGAAATTGAGAATGGTGTGGACGAAATAGTATGTGCATTCTTGCCTGAAATACCCGATGTAACCATTAAAACATTTGCTTTTGGAGAGAAGACGGTGACAGAGAAGAATCAATCAAATTCTGTGGACAAATACAGCGAAGAAATAAAACAATTTCTTAGTACACCTCAAAAGAATTCTGGTATATCTAAATGTTTATTACTGTTTTGCGTTCAACGAGGACGTGTTCCTGCAATAAAAATTACGAGTTCCCTAAAACGATGGTAAAAATTTTGATATTAATTACTACTTTGGAGGTATTAAAATATACATCATTTTTTTTCGTAAATTTAGTTACGCAGCAGATGAACTTTCTGTATGGGGAGGTGTAGCCAGGGAGTTATTAGTATGTAACGCGAAAGATAAAAAAAATCGTCGATGTGGAGAATTTTCATCTTGCGTTGCCGTTGCTTTGGTCGGAGCTATGAACACGTGGTCTATAGTTGTTGATAAACATTGTAAGACTAAAGAACTAATTGAACAACGACTAAGAACGTTTAAGAGTCACACGTGTCTAAAAAAACATTCAATAGGATTTATGTTTGCGTGCTGTGCACGTGGGCAAAGTATGTTCAAAGAATGGAACGTGGAGTCGTCCATTTTTAAAAAATTATTCCCCGAAGTACCGTTAGTAGGATGTTTCGGTGACGGAGAATTCGGAGAAAATTCATTACCAAACGGTAGGCAATGTTTCTTGTTCGAACCCAACTAAGAAACTATGTTGTTAATCTAGTAATAAATACTATATATTTTTGCAGAATCTTCAAGAAAAAAGAGAACTTGGTATCACGAAACGACCACAATTTTTTTGATAATCACGTACGGTTGATCATCGCAGAGTTGATTTTACTTTTTGACCTATCTCGAATATACAGGGGACATTAAAATAATATCATTGAATTTGAATGTACGCGGTATATTAGATTATTAGAAAGAATAAGCTGTTTCGACTTGTATCAACAAAAGATGTATTACATGACGGATGTGTGATAATATATTCTATGTTCATATAATTAAATCGATTTTTTAAACCACCCTCATTTAAGAAAAAAGTTTAACTAACCACCTCCTACGCCTTTATCAGAGAGATTTAAGAATAATTATCAGTACTGAGAACTAGGAGACCCCCTTCAACGTTATATATGTGCTACTGTTTACTTTTACGCGATACGAAAATATCCGGTTAAGACATGGTGTACCCGTAAGTTAATTGGGCGAAAACCTGCACCTCTTTGAATACGATTACAATGTTTAAAGCATCGTCGAGAAACCACTTGACAGTATTTCCGCACGTACGATACGGTGTTGAAGATAAACTAAAAGAAACTGGGACATTCGAGGGTCCGCTAACGTCCATTATGATATTGTCGGGGTTTATAAGAAGGTTCCACCCTGCGGTTTTCGCCAGCCGATCAGGAGTACCGATAGGAACGTGACTGTTTCCATACCTAAATTTTCACTCGCGTATTCCGAATTCCTTCGTAATTACCTTAGTACCATTCTTAAACTCCGCAACGTATATACACGGAGCTGTAGTCCTCGCGAGTTCTAAGATGATCGTAATAAGGAAATGGGCACAATTCGTGGCACTTGTTATTTTTTACAATTTTACAATCTGTCAAGCGTGGAATAGTGGTTTGAAAGATAAGTACGACGGATATGGGGAAGATTGGATTTTCATGCCCGATGGAAACGGTCAGCCACAGGTAGCAGTATTGAAACATTCGGAAACAGAAACGCGAGGCATTTTTGATGAGTCGCAAGTCTCTTATATTCTGTACACCCGGTAATTAATCATTTTACGATATAATTGAATGTGTAAGATCGTTATGTATGAGATAACAATGCTTTCGAAGGTCTGGGCCCCAAAATGGCACTCAATTATATACGAATGACACCGTGGGACTTTCCGGATCCAGTTTCGATCCATCAAGAGAGACGAAGTTCATAACGCACGGATGGAAATCCAGCGCAATGAGCGGTGGTCTTGTCAACATGAAAGAAGGTACTTTATTTCCAACAAATCTTTGTATAAATATTATCCTCGGAAAACGGATCTATTTCAAAATCTGCTCTAACTCTACAGCATATTTAAATTTTGGTGACTACAACGTCGTTATGGTCGACTGGCAACCGTTGGCTGCAAGCACGTTTTACCTTGGACCAATGCGGAACACGGAAAGAGTAGGGAAAACGGCTGCTGAATTTATCGATTTTTTGGTCGCGCAAACGGGTTTGAAAACTGAAAATGTTCACTTCCTTGGTACGTATTATTACGGGCATTATCATGTACTATTATTTTGCAATTGCTACAGCTTAATCGTAATTAATTAAGGACACTCTCTCGGAGCACACGTAGCTGGGAACGCAGGAAGTTCGGTGACATCTGGTCGCCTAGGGAGGATAACCGGCTTAGATCCTGCTTTGCCAGGATTTCATTTGCTCACAACAGATAAAACTCGACTGGATTCTACGGACGCGAAGTTCGTCGATGTTATTCATTCGTGCGGCGGGGTATTAGGGTTTTTACAACCTGTGGGTAACGCAGATTTTTATCCGAATGCGGGAACGGCTATTCAACCTGGTTGCTGTTGTATTCCGGAAGTAGTAGGTAATGTATTTTTATAATTTATACGGTTTACCTTTGTGTACGTCTGTACGTTGTCTCACCGTCTCCTTTATTTCAGAGGGATGCAGTCACGGAAGATCGTATGTGTACTTTACGGAGAGTATCGCCTCCAAAGCGGGATTTGTGGCAAGGAAATGCAATACTTGGGATCAATTTATGGGTGGCAATTGTAACCATTCCGATACTGCATTTATGGGAGAACACGTCGACAAAGCGGCTTCTGGAACATATTTTCTCAAGACAAGATCAGAATCACCGTACGCTTACCAAGAGGAGATAACCGATAATACTGTTTAAATAAAGTAATCGATGTTTCAAAACTAGATGATAATCCTATATGGCCGAGTTTTTCGGACGAATAGTGAACGAATGCGCGTGTTGAATAAATTTGTATATAATAAGAATGACTCGCGTTATCTGGAAGACGGCTAATGTAAAATAGTTTACTTTAATAAATAATAATTACAGTATGTTACATTTCAGACACAACAAATTGTTCATATACTGCCAGTTTTTCAAATAGTTTTCTCCTTTAAAAATTTATATTCTTACCTTACCTACAAAACATGTATTGGTTCGATGTAACTAGTGATCGCCGATAACATTAGGAATGATTCAAAAGTTTAAATCGGTTTGTATAGTAAAGTTGTAACGTATTTCTTACGATAACGATGTGTTGCCGACAAAACCATCACGCTATCTTTGATACTTAAAGCGTAGAGATGATTCAACATAACGTGGTTTGGTTCCGGTAGAAGCGTCGGTTCGCACTGAAATTACGTTATTACCTAGTTTCGTACTTCATTAAAATTTGTATGCATACATAGCTTCCAAAATCTACTCACAGACAAGGGTGTGTCTTTATTCAGAATAACTTGCAGCAGATGCGGCGGCAATATCGGCGGTCCAGCTACTTTCTCCCAGGGTTTGTGAGGAGGAATTTCTTGACCATACTCTGTTTGAGCGCTACTAATGACACCCTCGCTGTCTTTCGCGAGCGCTTGGAAAACTTCGAAATCAGACTTCCTCACAGACACTAAATTGTTCTTGGAACCCATACCGTTATCAACAATTTTCTGCAAAACAAATATTTAAAAAAGTATGTAAAAGTCCTTTCATGTTTTTAGAATGTTGGAATTAATACAGATTCTTACTATGTCTGGGTCATGTCTCCATTCACCGTCAACAAAGAACTTGTATTGATGTTCTCCCTCAGGTAAATCAATAATTGTTACAAAATCACCATGACTTTTAACCATGGGTAAAGTCTTCCAACCAGTAAAAGTTCCACTAATGTAAACCTGTTTACCGCCTCCTTCCCACTTGAAGACTGTTGGCAGCACTTTGCTATCCGTGACTTTTGTTCCTTCGGATACAGTATTGGAGCGTGGACGTTGAGCACCAAAGTCATCTCTGTCGTGGTGACCAGTTCCCTATGGATAAAAGTAGATAATACGAAATTTGGACAAAGAGTTGTTAAAACTTTGGTTACAGTGACAGGATATTTAGTATACCTTAGCAAAGTAAGGTTCTTCCTCCTCATTGGATGATTGAAAGACTAATTTTTGGCTGGGCTTTTTATCGAAAACAAAAGCTTGGCCTTCTTTTCCTGGCGACGGAGGAGGATGGTCTTTGTTATGACGATGGTCTCTGCTGCTGGTTCCACCGTGATGGTGACCAATCGGTTGATTACTCCCAGCATTGCCCATTGTTTGGCCGTAGCTTCTGTCATAATAAAAATCAAATGCCCTGATCAACTGTTCTGTACAAAAGTCATTGAAACAATACGGCAGCGAAGTGTTTCTATACCTCAACACCTTTTGTTTGCGAAGTCTCAAAAAGTACGAAGTATTTTTGCTTACCTAGTTAAAACGGCAACCAAGCTTTAAGTTACCGGCGTCGTGGGCTATTTCCTTTCCATTGGTGTTTCCAAATTTCAACGTACGTTGCTAGCAAGTCACGAATCAAATTTGATGAGAAATTAAAACATAAAAGAACAACAGGGGTACAATTACGATTCTATCCAATTCGACTAAAAATGGCTGTTACGTTCGTCGAGAGTCTACTTATCGGCTAAGCCGACGACACTGGCGATTATGACGTAACTGGTCGAGACCCGAAAAATCGAAAACAAATAGCAGTAATAACAGAAACAAATGGACAAAAGCTTCACTTGATTCAGTATCGCAACGATTTTTCAGATCCATTTACAGGTACAGATTCATCAATTCGCGTCTACCCAAAACTAAGGAGACGAGATCTGCCCTGGCCCTACCTACTTATGTTTACCACGTTACGTGCGTTACGTTACGTTTATTGCAAATAGTGGGACTTGGCTCGCAGTCTGAACTTATAGATTGTAGTGTTATAAAACAAAGAATCGTATTAATTATACATTTATGAAAAATAAAGAATAATTAATTAAAAGATATCAGTGGCGCTATCTTACTGTAAAGGTTGGAACTATTTTCACTACAAACTTGGACGTTTCCTCACCGATGGCGCCACTAACCGAGTCGATACCTATGGCACTATTGAATAATTATTTATAAAAATGATACATTTGACATATTAACTAATATATTGTAGCGCTATAAAGCAAAAAATATTGTATCGTCCTTGTAAACATGTATCGAAGTAAGTAAGGTTACTAAACGTAAACAAGTTTCTCATCAATCGTTGGTATTTCTACCTTGCGTTACTGCTTATTATCTCTTTAATATCTAGCTAGGACAACATCAGACGAAGAAGACCAATTACGGATTTTTGTTTATATTTGAAGAATAGAGGAACGATTAATAATATATATTTATTCTGTTCCAGGCGACTGTGGCGAATTATGAATTGACTATTCGACAATAGAAAGAAATACTGGTATGTATAAAGTATAATCATATACAATAGATATGCAAGTTATCAGGTGTAATAGAGTGGTGACGCGATGATCGTTGCAGAAATGCAGTCGGTATCGTCAGTGACGTTTATTATGCACCGTTGATTCGGTTACTAGCAAAGAACTGGATTATCAGTTGCAGGAAGTTTCGTTAGCCAACTAAGAGACTACAGGGAATGATGATACCCATCGTACAGTTGTACCGACAGGAAGCGTTTGGATTTTTTATCAACAGAGTAAAAAGTGCGCGAACTGATGTCATCAATTCAAGTTCAGTACATTTTGAAGAGTTGTGCATAATGCACAGATTGATCTCTCCTGTCTAATCGGCACGTTTATGTACTTTTTTTCCTGAAATACTGCGTCTTTTGCTAATCTTGTTTATTTACAAAGAAACAACGATGTCGAGCATCGAGAATAAAGGATGTTTTCCATGGAATACATGGTTGAACGAAAGTTCAACGTGTATATTCCTTTCACGAGTCGTAACTGTATTTGAGTCGCCTTACCGTTCTTGCGAATCTTTATATCGACTCGGACATACGAACAAATGCGCATTTTCACCCAGGAATATCGTGGAACATTTTTGGAACGGCGCTGGTGTCCGTGGTTTTCGACGTGACACGGACCCATGTATCGTAAAAGCGGCGAGGTGCGCGAAAGGTGATCAATAACCGTCAATATGCAGGACGACGTTTTAATAAGAGTGTAAGCCTGAGATCCTGGGGCCCAGTTTATGACTCCACGACACAGGACGTCACTTCGCCGCTCTTACTGCCTGCTCTTTATTACCAGTCGTCTCTGTCTCCCTCGTTGCCCCGACTCTGCCATCAGCCCCCTTCTCCTCAACCCTCTCAAAGCGAAGCTCTCTCGCCTCTCGTTTCTTCTTTTCCGTCTCGTACTCGTTTCGTCTTCGTTCCTCTTGTCTCACAGGCTGTTTTCACGCAAATTTATTATTTATAAAGCCGAAGGAGCTTGCGCCTCCTCGGGCGTGTTCTAACTCGCTCGACTGACTTTCAACTTGGCAACAAAACTCTCGACGAAAGCCCCACGGCCCAGTCGATCCCCAACGACCGCTGCTCGGTCGAAGGACAATGTCGGATAGTGGTCATTTCAGATATTCGTTTGGAAAAGTGATGTTTCTTCGTAGAAAGAATTTTATTGATCGGAATTCAACAACGCTAATTTTGGTTAACGTTCATTTTGATTGACACTAGTTTCGATAGACATCAATTTTAATCGAGATTTTCATTGGACTCTGCATTTCTACCTGTTGCGGAATTAGAGAACTTGCTCACTAGACAAATAATTTCACGAGTATTTAACAAACTCTTTATGATAAACCCCGGACGATTTCATAAACCGCGATAAATTAGAAAGCATGATCATTTTTGGACAAATCGTGGTAGCTATTAAGGTTCCACTCGTGTTCATATCGTTTCAAGCCGTGTGTTTACTCACCTTTGAAGGTGGGATAGAAATGGATTTAAGGGAACCGCGCAGGATTTATCGATTATGTTAAATGTATTTCTCATTCCGCGATGCTGATTAGATTGTCGTAAAAGCTTTGGATTAATCTGAAGTGGCGACATATGTTCGACATTTCCGGAAGTCGGCGTGCTCGAGTGGCTCGCACGCGCCTCTGCTATATGGATGTTAATTTTTATCTGGAAACCTCGATAACCTCAGTTGGCTCGAGAAGGCTAGACCAGGGCTAGTTCCTTAACTGTTACCGAGTTACTTTATTAAACAAATGTTTCACTTGTGTATTTCAGGTATTAAACTAAAACACTGATCAAACTACAATGAATTTAAAATGTAAGTCCATCTTATCACCAGTTAATTCATCATTGAAAGGTTCGAATATCGCAAAGTTCTTCTACGATGGTCCGTACGCGTTTATTCGTTGTAAAACCGCGTCGCCCTCGTCGACTGCGCCAAGTAAACCCAAACTCTCGGCTTTCTGTTCGGGTAAACAGCATCTTAATCCTATCGAGATTGCTCGTTACAAGACGCGCGCTGCTAGTCAAAGTTTCCCGAGCGAACGTTGCCAACGTCTATTTACAGCGTCTGCTTCCGTAGGTGAAATCGCGAGCTTCTGCCGCGCGACCTTTCGACAATCGAAGCCCTTTTATCCCTCAGCGGAAAGTTGGATGCTCGAGGCGCGAGCCAGATGTCGAGCGTTCCCGTAACGAAAGCGAGCAAAGAAGGAAAAGAAAGAGGAGGGGACTCGCAGGAAAAGCGAGGAGAGCCGTGGAGAAGCAGCGTGCATGCGTTTAATCGATAATCACCGGCAAGTGGTCTCGTCCGAAAAGGGTGCGGTGGTTACATCTGCGAGGTATCATCAGCGCCGGCTACGAAACACCGATCCATCATCTCCTGGCGAGTCCAAATCCGAAATTGCCCGACCGTTTCCTCGGGCAAACCGTGCGGCTATAATAGGGATTAAGGACGATGTAAATAAATTTCGATTCGATAGTAAGCCTGTCTCTTTAAGCTTTACAGGCTTTTGGGAACTCGGCCGGACACGGTGGACGACGTCGACCAGCGTTGGAGAGATCACGAGTAGATACTGTATGGAATTGTCCACACAAAAAATGTGTCGATTAAAATTGAATGCAACTTTATACTTTCCAAAATTTCCAACAACAGAATACTCACAAACAGCTTGTTTTCCTCGATAGGTAGCATTCGAAAGCAGTCACCACCTACGCCTCGAAGGTTCGTTTTTAGGCGAGCCGCGGGGGCACGACGTGCTGATAACGAGCAACGCGATGTGACAGCGAGGTGGTTCGTTTCTCCTACACAGCTGGCGACTCCGGTTGTCTTCTTGCCTCTTGTTGCTGAAATAGTATTGTTACGCTGCTCATTGAGCACGAGGCACGTTGTCAGATTGTTAGCGGTGAGTATAGGGACAACCTTCGCTGTTAATAATAGATATGGTGTCAGCGGAACGTTTCGACATTCTGATCGCGTACTTTTTTCTGCCTAGCTAAAAGAAGCCAACAACCATCGACCTGAAGAGACGAGAGAGAGAGAGAGAGAGAGAGAGAGAGAAAAAATTGCGAGGAGGCAGATTTCAGGGGGAGAATGCAAACTTAGGCTCACGGTGGAGAAGAGAAGAAAAAAAGCACGAGGAAGATGGAAAGGATTATGGTGCGTCAGGAGCGATGACTGAACGGCTGGTAATCGCCAGGCCGCTCTAATATTTCGAATAGTTCGCATTTACAATGGGCTTTATTGGCGGGAAAACTGAGGGGGGTATTTTGAGCAGCCAGGACATCCATCACTGGGTGTCAACGTGATTGTCTTGCGTCGCGTTCACCGTGGAAAAGTATTGACGCGCCGCGACGAGCAGCGTTTCGCTCCTACGCTCAAAACAATCTATTTCGTTTTATCGGAGACAAAATGATCGGGCGAATCGTCTACCAGAGAAACAGCGTAGTACGTTCGATGGCGGATAGACGGATGGCAGAACGATTCGACGTCGCTCGGTCATCGTCCATGGACAGCAGTATTCCGACCAGGGGAGCTCGGGTTCGCCATTGTATCGTATTTAAATGAGCTTTCTAATGCGTTTAGGTCGGATATCGCGGTAGACGGGAGTCATCCTGCCACCAGGCTCGCTTGGATATCCGTTTGGAGCACTGATGCACGAGTCTTTAGGGAAACATTGGTCTAGGATCGAAGGTCACTCATTTCGACGAAATGGACTAAATTACTCAGTTTCAAAGAAATTTTTAAATAAGGAAATCTCACGGTTAGTTTCATTAGTTTGCATAGCTTGAATCGATCAATCTGGATTTGTTTCCATTTGAATTTTTGTGTACTTCAAGTTTAATATTAGTCGAAACTTGGGGAAAGAATGACGTCGAAAAGCCAGGTATGAACGCGTTTATTTCTATATTAATTTTGTTAGCAGGTGTTGGGAAGAGGGAGCCTCGGAGGGAGAAGAAGCGGACGCGTCGCACCGAATAAAAATGCTCGGCATTGTCGTCATCGCGCGCGTGGATTAAAGTCGACGAGAAATAAAAGCTGGTCGTTCGTTGGGAAAACAGAGCACGGTTGATCAGAGAGAGAAAGAGAAAGAACGAGAGAGGTTGTACATACGCTCACAGGAGGCGTCGATGCATAATCGGAGCGCACCCTCCCGTGGCTATCCGTTTTATTTATCCGATAACACGCCATTATGGGCGAATCGCGGACGCGGCTGTGTCGGTAACGATTGGCTATTTATAATAACACGTGGCATATGGGTAATTAGTTGCGCGTAAGCCGCGCTGAAAAACCGAACGGTGGCGTATGTACGTGTCCAGAAAAATTACCGTCGTTTTTCATCCGCCGCCGCTCCGGAATCCATTATTCCGCCTCTTGATTTTTCTCCATTCGCAGGCCGCTCCGGCGGGCATTGAAAACCGCATGCAATTAGGGTTTTGTAAAATCTCGCTCTTACGTGACTCTCTCGAGTCGACTTTGACGCCCGATTCGCAGGATCGCGACTGGCACGAACGAGTAATTACGTTAATACGATCGACGTTCTCTGTTTTCTTTGATATCGACAGGATTGAAGGAGAACGGGAACGATAATCGAACCGATCGAGATTTGAATGACAGCGCTGAGACAACGGGAGGCAAAAAACGATGGGAAAAGTGCGTGTCGTGCGTTCGATGAACACGGACAGTCGAGGAGAGCGACGCTTCCGGTGCAGTGGAGTCCTTCCAACGCGTGTCCGGTTCGCTGCCACGGGATGCCTCCGTCCCGACAAAAATTCGCGCTTTTTCTCCCTCTCTCGATGGACGCTGCTCGTACCCTCCTTTTTTTCCCCTACGCTCTGTTACAGACTTGTAACGACCACGCGCAAACAATGACGAGGGTTACGTAACGGCTATGCACAACAGGCTGGCGTTCACTGCTCGCGCTTCGCGCACTTCTCCCGTTGCGGGGTGGCCAATGAACAGCAACAGGAACGACGCTGCCGATCAGCCGCGTTCCCGTGAACGCTCCAACGATGTTCTTCGTCTGAAACTGCCCTTGGATCGGTTCGGGATACTATTTCATAGAAATTTCATGTCCACGAGATCTGCTAGGCGAGGGACAAAGGCGAGTTGCGGTTCCAGGAAGCAAGACGATTCCACGAATGAAATTGTTCCACAGTTCCACGTAACGGAAAGGCGGAGATCGTTAGTCGTCGGAGCACGCTCCAAGTCGTAAGCTCGTGGGCTCGAGATATTTTCTCGTGACCGCAAAACAAGAGGAGGCAGCGGTTGCTTGGACGGGCGAATGCGTCGAGCCGGTCCGACCGACGGGATTGTCCTTCATTACGCACGAAGGAAAGTGCAGTCATCGGCGTGCATACCCGTAGGTATGCACACAGAGGCATTAGCTCCCCCAAAGCCAACCGGTATTAATTCCACTAATTGGACGTGGTTTGGTTCGTGGCAAACATCGGTCCCCTACCGATCCTCGACCTTCCTCGAACGAAGGGACTTGGATCTCGCGATCGATCGCCTCGTCGTCGCGAACGATGACTTTATCGTCGTTGGAAACGACACGTAAACATCCTCTTCCCCTCGTATGGACGCATCGTACGAATATCGATTCGTGAAACCAGGATTGGCACGATCGGAGGAATGGCGAGATTTCGGAGAACGGTTCGCATCGAAGAAGGTCACGGGGTGAAGACGTTGGTGAGAAGCTTTTGTCAGTAAACTGGAACAGCAAGACGATTGGCCTCCGCTCGACGGAGCTGGTCAATGAACGTTAGGCCCAGGGGGTCTCGTTCCGTTTGGGGTTGCACGAGGTCAAGGGATCAGCTGCGGCGGAGGAGTACGTGTGCGAAGCCCGATACACGTACACACGTGCACACGTAACGAACGACGGAGGGTCTTTCCTCGTGGATCTGGGTCACCGGGCCGATGAGGACTGATCGGGGGTTGACCGCTAGAAAAAGGCCAAACGGTGCGGCCTCTGTCTTCCTCTTTTTTTCTATCTCGCCTATCTCTCGACAGCCTCCGAACCGCCGCCCGTGACGAGTTAATCGGACAGCAGGGTCTTCTCTCCTTTGGAATCCCTCCCTTCGCTTTTTAACGGACCGTGCACGGACGATGTTTACTGGAAGCTTGACCACAAATTTCATCGACTGTCTTCCTTACGAAAAAGACGCTGGTAATTCTCCGATAATCCTCTGCGCGTATACGCTTTTCAGGCTAAGCAGTTCGTACATACAGGAGGGTCCATCTTTTTCGCGGGTAAGGACAATAGACAAAACCTGCGAAGAAATCTTAACTGTCCATGTTCTAAAACCGTCTCCTAGGGCCCGATTACGTGGATAGATTTAATTCGCACCGAAACGGCGAGGTTCTTTCTCGCCAAGGAAACAAGGCTGTTTATGCGAGCAGATTTCGGAGCAAGATTTCTCCTAGGTTTTTTCGCGACAGCATAAAACAGCAAAGAAACCAAGACGCGTGGGATCGATCGAAATAGTTGAAAACGACCACAGAGCGGCGTAGGAAGGAGAGACCAGGGGAAGTTCGGACGTAAGAAGCATCGGCGGATACGGACGCTTTAGGTATGGCACAAAGATATTAAGCACTCATACTTGGGAGCTTACCGAGAGCCGCGGAGAGTGTCGGGTATGGTATATCGCGCATGTTACGAGAGGAAGGAGGAGGAGTGAGGTGGAGAAACGGTGGTAGCATCGCGGTGCCATGGCGCGAGAGGGCGAACGAAGGGAGCGGCGGAGCCGTAAGAGGGTGGCCGAGGAGCGGAGAGAGATCGCGAGGAAGCAGAGTTACCTACAGAAGAAATAAGCGCGTCCGTGTAATGCTGATGGCGAATATGGTAGAGGAGATTCAGCGAGGCACCGGCGAAGAAGAAGGCAGCAGGGGGGTCAGGTTCTTCGCGACGAAGGGGTGGGTGGAGGGTACCGGGAAGGGGGACACGCGCGGGAGACCGACCGATCGATTCGAACACCGGCGACATTCTTCGTCGTACGGACAGAGGAACAGGGAGAAACGTCGAGAGACAGGCGGGCCTGGAAGGAGAGAGAAGGAGAGACACGGAGAATAGGTCGGCCACGAAAGAGGAAACGAGGTGGAGATTGCGAGTTGGTCGCGGGCGAGAGAGCGCGAATTCCAGAGAGCGTGCAAGCTATAGGCCAAGGTGGGAGGAGAAGCCGGCGGAAGAAGTGGGAGGGAGCTACGAAGAGGCAGGGGAAGCTGGAAGAGACGGAGAGGTGTGCGTGAGAAAGCTAGCGAGGGAGGGTGCGAGGGAGAGAGAGAAAGAGAGAGAGAGAGAGAAAGAGAAATTGTAGGAGGATAGGCGAAGAAGAGCGAAGAAGGTGAAAGAAGTAGGGGGAAATGAAGAGAAGAGAACGGAATAACAGCAAAGACGACGTAAGGGGTCGGGAGGACGGGGGGGTGGGGGTGGGGTGGGGTGGGGTGGAGAGGAAGGTAGTGCATCGAGGAAGGGTGGTAAGTAGAAGAGGCTCGAGAACGAAACAGAAGAAGAAACTGGAGGGGTGTCGAGTAGAAGAAAGCAAAAAGGGGTAGAGAAGAAAGGAGAAACAACGAGAAGGAAAAGGGAAGGGACAAAACGCGACAAGGAGAAGCGGCAAAGAGAGGAGAGGGTGGCGGGGGAAGGGGCGGGGGAGGGGAGGGGAGGGACGGTTAGAATTTAGGAGTGGCGAGACGAGGCGAGGAAGGGGGGAGGGGCTACACACCAGCGGAGGGGGAGGTCGCGAGGAAAAAGAAGAAATCCCCACTCGTAGCGCGTAGATCGGCGGTAGGTTCGAATCGTACTGTCTTGTCGGTACTCGCGTCTGCGTCTGGATGTCTCCGTGTGTTAGTCGCCCCCGGAATCGTCCCGTTCGGCGTCGTCGGTGGCAGAGGTTGCCGCTTGGTGGGGAACGTTCGCTGGTCCCTCTCTACTGTGCGGGGGGAAGGTTCGTAGGCGTCTACGCCGCGAGGTTTCCGTCCAATGAGGACAACTGCCACCCCGGTGGCTCCGCCAACCGGATACTCGGTTGCGCGCTCAGAACGCCCATCCTCCCCGTTCCTCGAGCTCCCACCGATGTTTTTATTTATTACATCTGTGACTGGGTAGGGAAATACTCCCGACTCGACCGAGAGAGCGTTTGCCACTTTGAGAACGAGCGACGCGCGTTCCTGCGAGTTACCGCCGCAGCCGCTTTCATCGTTGTCGTCGTTGTGATCGTTGCCGTCGTCGCGTACGCTGTCACCGTCGACAGCATCCTCGTCGGCCGTGGTGTACTTAGGTGTGCGTCGCGCGTCACTCGTCGTCGCGTCGCGTCGGTTCGTTCGCGTCCACGTTGGTCGTCGACAAACTCTGTCGCGACATCCGCGTTGTTCCAGTCACAGCTTCGTTCCGGTGTGCTCGAATTTCGCGAGTGAAAGAGGCTAGCAGCTACGCGTCCGCTAGGTACAACTCGGAGTTTTTGGGGTGTCGATCGTTAGGCGAGGGGCAGCTCGGCTGCTCCTCGAGAGTAGCTGCCCGACACGCGGAACACACGGACCAGTCCGCGTCGAGAACGAGCACGAGGTTACGAGTAGAGTGACAGAGTGACACCGGCCGATTGTCATGGACAGGGCTGTTGGAGTGGTTGTGCACAGTGAAGTTGTTGTCTGCGCGTGCATGGCCCAATCTACTACGTGAGCCGCGCGACAGTTTGGTCCAAGTGTGCAGTGACGTTTGCCTGGCCGATATCGTGGATCGAACGCGACGCGACGCATCTCGTCGGCTGGTTCCGGCAGCCGAGCGAGAATCGGAGTAGCGAGTCTAGCATGCGTTGACTCGTGGCGGCTAGTCGCTCGTTTCCCGTGGTGTCCACGTGGCGCGAGACAACCGAAACCAAACAATCGAAACACGTAGAATCGTTTTAGAACGCCGCAGCTCCGACACAACGTCTTCTACTAACGGATAGACGCGCGCCTTTCGGACACCCCATGGACCACGGAGCGATGGATAGCTCTTCCGACCACAGCAGTCGTGCCAGTCCCGTAACCGGCAGTCCGAAGCATCCCCACAGCCCATCGGGTCAACAGAGCAAGCAGCAGCAGCAGCTTCACGGTTCTCAGCATCAACCGCCGCCGTCGCACCAGCAGCCCCATCCGCGGGACCAGATTCGCGAGCAACAATCGCAACAGCAACACCGCGGCGTTCCCACGCCGGGATCGCCAACCAGAGGTTCGCCACCTCAAGGACTTCCGTTGAGTCCACCGCCTCTTTCCGCAGGAGGAGCACCCGGTGCACCTCCAGGAATGGTCCCACGTATGCCAGGACTACCGCCACCGGGATTAGGGTTGCTGGGACAGCTCGGCGGCATGCTCAGCGGCCACCATGGCTCGCCGCTCGAGCTGATGGCCGCGCATCACGCGGTTCTGCCTCCGAGGTCCTACAACAGCCCGCCGCCGATAAGCACCAGCGATCCCACCGCGAACGAATGCAAACTGGTGGACTATCGCGGTCAGAAAGTAGCCGCGTTCATCATCGCCGGGGACACGATGCTCTGCCTCCCCCAGGCCTTCGAGCTCTTCCTCAAGCACCTCGTCGGAGGTCTGCACACCGTCTACACGAAGCTGAAGAGGCTCGATATAGTGCCGTTGGTGTGCAACGTCGAGCAAGTTAGGATTCTACGGGGACTCGGAGCCATCCAGCCTGGCGTCAATCGGTGCAAGCTGCTCAGCTGCAAGGACTTCGACGTGCTCTACAGGGATTGCACTACAGCCAGGTAAGCGTAGACGAATAACGTTAGCCTAAGAAGATTTCTTGTCCCGTTCACGAATGGGGAGGGAGGCCGAATAGCCTTTCGAATAGTATTCGATGACACGCGACGATAACAACGTCGGTGCATAGAGCCACCTACGGCTGATCGTTGGTTTTGTAGCTCCTGCTGCCGCGAACGGAAGCTACGATCCTCGCGTGTATTAATAACGCCCGGTGTCGCCTCTGGGCAGCACTTTATCTTCGACCAGCTACGTTACGTACGGCGCTACCGGTCGACCAAAAAATATTTTAATCGCGCGTCGGCTTCTTCTCGATGCCCAAGCGTTTGCTTGCTACCGAGATCGTGCATTTCTTACAGCTCCTCCTTTGCTACGTTTTACGCCTCCGTTTCGAGTTTTCTTTTCTTTACTGGACAGACTCCACTCGAAGCATCGATTTCGATCGCGTACGATTCCAATTCAATATTTTCCATCCACTCCCTCGATCGCGTCCCAAACTACGGGAAGGAGATTCGGCCAGAGGCACGTGCCCTTGGCTCTCTGGAATTGTCAACGGGCCTCCGCGCCAACAGGTGTCCCTTTCACGGCAGTTTCTCTGAATGAATCGTCCCCACCGACGAGACAGAGAGAAGTGGCTGTAGTACAAGCTTACCCCACCCACGAGTCAGACGGCAGACGAAACGGAATGGTAAACGGAACGAGGGGATCCAGCGTTATCCGGGGAAAATATTGTCCCCGACTTTAGAGTCCTCCGACGCTTCGCGCGACCAGAGTGTTTCCCGATAGTCCTCGCCTCAGGGATGGTTCCTTTGCGTGGGGAGTCGATCGCGTCGTGAAATAGAGATCCTTTGAGAGGGTTGCGTCCAGAGAGGATCGATCGAGAGGTAGATCGGTCGTGGAGAACGACAATAGTATTGCCGGCGGCCTGGCACGCGGGTGGCAGTCGCAACGGAAACGGATTCAGCGCGACACAGAGAGGGCGATGGAGAAAGAGGGTCGAGGGATTCTGTGCTGAGGGAACAGGGATAGGGCGAGACAGAGAAAACGGGAGGAAAGAGAAAGCTGTAGGGATAGGGATCCAAATAATCCCAGTCGCAGTCACAGAACAGAGCTGACCGAGCCGTCGCGACGGCTCGTGCGGGCTCTTCCTTTCGCGGTTCCTCGGTACCACTACATGTATCATTTTGTGTACATTCTTGGAATATGGATGTAGAGGAATTGAACAGTGCTAGGAAGCGATAGATAGTTGGAAAAAATTATTCAAGTCTAAGAGTTAGGGAGGTTATTGGTAAAATTGCAGTAGTCCAGTAGCAAGATCGGTCCAAGAAAGGTTAATATAGAGTTAAAATAAATTAATTTTAGTACTGCGCTTCGATTGGCACGACTGTTATCGATATTGAACAAAAGAAATCAGGTGAATGCCATCTGTATTCATGAGGTAATAACGAAACAATTGAAAATTTGCAATTTCCCAAACGATATGCATAAAGATAGCCTCCCCTAAATATTAAAGACATATTTCCACGAGTTCTCGTTTCGATCATGCAAATGGACAATAATTTGTACCGAAATCCATAGAAAACTAAAGTACCTACGCAAAACTATACATTTTACAAAGAAACTGAAAAAGCTAAGTGGTCGAAATTGCTGCCCTCGCGCCATATAATTTCTTTCATTTTTTACGATCATTCCCATCTTGTTACATACTCTTTCGTAACGTTCTTTTCATTTCGTCGAAAAGAGACCCTTTCAGTTATACTTTTCACGTTACGCACGTTTCTTTTCCATCCAAATAATGGAAGGTTTCATAGAACGCCCCGCGAAAGGTGGAAATCTGACGGAGCAACGTTGAATAATGGCGAATGATCGATCATTCTTGCAACGTTTCCTTTGCGACGCGTGGTGTCTATTGTTCCGTTGGAACAGAACTCAACGTCACGTATAGCTTGTGTTTCTTTTCTGGTGTCAATTTCCAACTCTCCAATTGTTGATATTTTACTTGTTTGTTGATATTTTATTAGACTAATTCGTAATGGACGATTCCGTTCAGACTTCTTTACAAATTTCTGATTCGATACCTTTACATCAAACGCAAAGGTTTATGTTATGCTTGTCCACGATGCCAGATTTCGTCTTTATAACTCGAGGGATAATTTTACAATACGAATCCAAGCAACAGAGGCCATCGCGATTTCGATTTGATCGTTTGCTGGACTTTTCGTATCGATTGGAAAAAGGACGGAGCGAGGACGAGGGCGAGGGCGCGGGTCGCGGACGAGGGAGGGCCGCCAGGAAAAATCGGATGATTAAGAGACCGCGGTATGGTCGTCGTGCGTGCGGTGTCCGGTGCTGGTCGCGTGTACCGCTGACGTCGTTACATTCTGATAATGCACGGGCAGTGGTAACACCGGGAACGGCTACACACCGATGTTACGCCTCTACGCGCGCAACGTTTGCGCGCACAGTTACACGCTCCTCTGGCCGCTTCTATCGCCATCGATGCAACAGCATGCACCGAGAACCGCACCGATAATTCAGGGGGATTTTTCTTGCGGTCCCCGCCGCGGCGCCGGCTGCGTCGCATCGCTCGCGTCGCGTCGAGGGACCATCCTGTCCCTCTGTTTAAGAATCTTCAGGAGAAGGGAGCTATTCTGCTTTCGAACGTTAAAAATCGCCACATTTTCCAGCATAAATGATGCTTTGTAGAGGCATAATCATACTTTTTCACTACCAGTCAACCCTTTAGCCACGATTCATTCTTAGTTTTGTAATTGATTTTTTTTCATCATTTACCCGTGCATCCAGTAAAAATTGGAACGCTCCATGTTTAATAGCGGAGAAAAGTAGCGATGAAAGGTCGTTATTCGCGTGCCAGTGTGTCTCTCTTACCGCGATCTCTCGATGATCGTTGACCAATTAAGTTATCCAGTCGATTAACTCGTTCGTCCCAAAGTCTCGGCGATCGTAATGGCTGCCGCTTACAAATCTCAGGCTTCACGACTGCCCACGCGTCGACCGATCGGCGACAAGAGAATCGTCCCCGATTTGCTCGTCGAGCACGCTCGTTTCTTCTCGGACACGCCTAATTGATGCCGTATACGTTCGCTAACGAGACGGGCCAATTATCCTCGTCAATTTACCTGACCACGGACGATCGAACTCGACGATCCTTGGACTGTCCAACTCGAAACCATCCTCGAAACAAGCTAAATCCTCTCATGAATTTTTATATCCGTCTCGAAACAGAAAACTTAGCTTCGAACGAAGGAAAATGCCTGACCCATCTTTCTAGATCATTCACCTAAATTCACCGAAGAAATTGCGTGCTCGATAGAAACATCGTCCTCTCCTTTAATCGTCAGGAGACGCGACTGCTGCAACCGTGGTCGATAAATGCCATTAGCCGATCAGATCGATATCTAGCAAACGTACGCTTCTGCTCGTTCCTCCTTTTCTTGCTTCTACCCCCTTAAACGCGCGGTTCGCGACGTATACGCGTAACCCACGAACGCTGTAGGATACGTGGGA